>NC_053405.1:9442259-9742259 GCF_016859285.1 Xiphias gladius
GCAGTGAGATCACCCTGTGACATCTGGCTTCTTGGCTGAGAGACCTTTCAGGCTTCTGCGGTAATCACTAACATGCCGAGGTCTCCTCAAGGTCAGCTGGCTCGTCTCCGCTTGACCAAAGTAGGATCGATTTTTCTTGATGAAGGTTTGTGTCAGGTCAAGTAAATTTTATTTATATATCGCCAAATCAGAACAGAAGATATCTCAGGGCGGTTTTCATATAGAGCATGTTTTGGCTTATGATTCCTACTCGTCCAGAATTTCAGGAATGGTTGCCGTTTTTTGTTCTTCCCATTTTAAACACACATGGAATAAATCATTTAACGTGTTATTGTAATGATATACTGGAAGGGTGGTCTGCAAATATGTGTCAAACTCTGAAGAGTGATGGAAAATATTTTCATCCCTGCTCTCTGACCTCTCTGGAGCCTGTTTCTTTCCACTTGCCCAATTGTCCCTGACAGTGGAGTCATGATAGGCTGCTGCCGCAACAGGCAGGAGAGGCTGCTGTTATCATTTTTCAGCCCCCTTAAATAAACCGTCCAGACTTGTGATTTAGCAAAGAGAAGGGTGCAGGCAACAACAGAGTCTGGAATGAGAGAGAGAGAGGGAGTGTCATGGAGGTGTTGGTATGACGGTGGTCGAGCGGTGTCGGTTTATTGTTTAGGAGGCTTTGTCGCGGTTCCTGTGATGAGGTAATGGCAAAGGCAGAGGTGGATTCTCTCTCTCAACTCTTTTTGAAGTGGTTCTGATCCCCTCTTACTGGCTGAAACGTGACGCAGGATGATTGAAAGAGGTGAGTTGAATCAAGCCATCTTTGTCCGTCCTCCACTGCCCCACTTGGCTTTGTCCATCTTTCATGCTCTCACATCAAAAAATTTGGTTTCATAATCAGATTTATTCTTCTTATCTTCACAGCTTTTTTTCAATCTTGAGAGACTGGAGCAATGGAAATCTTTTTTTTTCTAAAAGGTGTTTTGTTTACCAAGCACTGACATGAAAGGCAGTCCATTATTCGTAGAAAAATAATGTTATCTGTAGACTTTCCACTTTGCCAGCTAGACTCCGCATGTTCCCCACGCCGTTGCCATACAACCAAATTTTGTCAGCGGAGCAGATGTAGTATAAGGAAAAGACAATATTTATTCAGCAGCTCATAAAGTAAGCCATAAAGGTTGATAATAATCAAGACGTAGCTAAACATAGGGGTCCTATTGAGGGATTTCCTGTCAGTGTGTTATGTCTTTGTGCACATTACAGTTCTTCCTTTTCCGTATTCATTCAACAGATGTGATTCAGCATATGTCGTTAATATTTATAGTCACTTGTGTCTCAATGAAATGTCAAAATAACTGATTTTACATTGAAGCCTGCATGAGAGTCAGTAACAGGGATGGATGTTTAAACATAACCCCAAACTACAGATGCCAAAAAAAAAAATAACTGTGACCTGAGGCCAACAACACTCAGGTGTGTGTCTTGTGAGTACTACAATCCTCTGGCTGTTACGCGTTGGTGTTACTTGCTGTATTGCAATTAGAACAGTGGAGATATTCTTTTTTTTCTATTTTTAAGTCGTAAGGTATTTTCTCAAACCGGGCTTGAATCTTCCTCTGAAGGTATCTGTGTCTAGCTTTCAAAAGTTATTTATTGGGCACAACTAACTTTCAACGCTACGCCCTGTCTGACCAAGAAGGTTCATCTATAGACTCCACCTGATTTAAGCCAGATGTTTTTCCACTATGCAATAAATGGTCTAGCGTCGGGTATTGTCTGGGACTGCAATATTAATAGCTTGGTAGCTAGATGGTAGAGGCCTAGAATCATTGTCTTTTACTCTGATTTTACTATGGGTGTAGTAGTAGTAATAATAATAATATTATTATTATTATTATTATTATTATTATTATTATTATTATTATTATTATTATTATTATTATTATTATTATTATTAGTCAAGCCCTACCATCACTTACGTCAACACCTACGCATCAAATTTTTATAATATTTACTAAAAAACAAGTCCTCAGTTAAATATCTGTTTATATTGGGATGCAAATCGAATATTTCAACCCCTAGACACTTGATCTTCTGAATATAGTGGTAGAATAAATATAATGAATAATTTTTCTCCGATTACTTGGACATATGGTAAAATACAGGTGAAATTGTTAGTCAATTTCTTAAAGAGGTGATTTGCAGAAAATTCAGGATCTAAGGCCTGTTTGTTAGTCCTCTATGATTGGAATAACTTAACAACAGAGCCAGTAATTTAAACATGTAAGTTTTGGCTCTGGGAACATTTTGGCAACCATTGGCAACCCAAAGTACCAAATGATGATCCATCATCAATGAAACAGATCAATGAGAGAAGAGACACGCTTTGTACATTACAAAAAAATGTCAAAAAGCTTGTTCAGTCCCTGGGATTCTTCTTGATGCTGTTTTTGACAATGCACCTGATACAATATTGAGCTCTGGCTTGTGCTCAGTTCTCTCAGCCATCCTCTGTAAGTGTTTCCTTTTTTTTTGTGGATGTTCCTGTCAAATATCGCCGACACGTCCTATCACTGTTCTCTTTCAGTGACCGTGTGTGATCCCACCACTGAAGCTGTGGTGATGGAGCCTCCCAGAGCAGAGGGCTTCCTGGAGTCGTCCTGCGGTGCAGGAGACATCGCAGCCTCTCTTGATGACGGCATCGCGGATACAGCCAAGTATGTCCACACAAAGACACAAAACTTCCTTGACACCACTGTCTCCAGGGCTTTAGAGTTAGAAGATGAGTCTGATGGGTCACAGGATGATTAATAAGTTTAAAAAAAGAAGAGCAAACACGTTTTTCTGCTCCAAAAACTTGTATTTTTTTTTAAAAAGACGTAAATCTTTTGTTTTTTCCTTGTAAAATACCAGATGTTGCACCTCTTCAAGCCTCTAAAAATGATTGAAATTAAACAATGTAAAGAAGACAAAAATGTACCTTAGCCTTCTCAGATCATACCTTTTTGATGGGGGTTCTGAAGTTGACTTTGTATTGCCTTTTAAAAGGATCCCAAAACTTTGGGAACCGCTGGTTTTAGCCTGATAGCTATTTGATAGTGCTTTTTTTGGCTGGACACCACAGTATTATTGCCATTTGCTAGGATTTTTTGATGAATGAATACAATCTGATAATTTTTTTTTAACCTACAGTAAGTGTATATTTAAAATGTATTGTTTGCAACATTGACATCCACAAAATATTAAAAACGGGAAAACTCCACATAAATAACAGAACCCACATTTCACTCCTTATAGGATTTAGTTATATCTTTTATAAGGTGTACGATTACATATACATTCAAACATACCTAATTCTTTTGGAGATTCCCAGCATCACAGTATCTTAAATAAAGACTGAATGGTTTCCAGAGTTCTTCATAAACAGTTCAACTGTCATCCAGTGGGTACAGGTGAAATAAAAATACCTGAGGCTCTAAAGGAATATTTACAAGTAAGAGTTTTACTAAGATTTGAATAGGGGTGTGTTGTTTGGGAAATTACAGGATGCAGATGAAAGCCAAATATACCAACCAGCTTGAAGCTTCAGTGCTCACTAGTATTTAACCTAATGTTAGTGATGGTGCAGTTTCATTCTGCATAGGATTATATTCCAGTAACTGTAGTCAGTGTTTTTATCACTTCTGCTTCACCCTTGAAGCTTTAATTTAATGTAATAGTGATATAAACTTTACTGTGAAACTATTAGGGGACGAGGGTATAATATGTGCTGTCTGGATGATGGTGGGTTTAACGGTGTGTTAAGAGCCCCAGTTTTTCCTTTAGTGCAGGGTCAGGTATTTTGCCTCTGGTTATTCCCCTAGGATATGGCAGTGTACAGTCACTTTGGGGATTCATTCACCTGCGTTAAGTGATACAGATAGATACGTGTTTTTTTTTTTTTTTCCTTTCCGATTCCTTAGTGAGTCTTCAGAGGAAGAGTCCACAGGGGAAAGGGAAGACGAGATTGGTGCCCATAATGAGGTCACCAGCAGCACCAAGGCTACAGAGGTTCCTGCTGAACAGACCTCCAACACACAAACAGGTGAGGGCTGAAGGAAAGCCACCAGGTTGAGTGTGTTTACTCTTTCTACGTCCCACCCTAAACTCTAACATTTTGTCAGGGTGGTGCAGCTGGCTTCAAGCGAAATTAAGATAAGCAATATACAGACAGAATGAGGGTCTTGTTCATATTCTTATGTTAGGTCCAGTCATTGTGTTGGCTCTAGTTGCTGAAGTCAGCATTAGCAATTGTGTTTTTCCTGAGGAAGGAGGCCAAACAGAAGTGAAAGAAGTTCACATTCTTTGGCAGAACAAACCTGACTTTCCTTTTCCTGCCTTTAAACCCCACTTTGACTTTCCTTCCTGCCCTAGTCACCGAGGGAAAGGTTCTGGTAAATGTGCCACTTAGTCCATAATATTTATTGACATTTCAAAAATCTCATCTTGGACTGTGACATAGTGCTGACTACTTTATAGAACTTCTTACAGGAACTTTAGTGACTGTCGTGAAAAATGAGGGTCAGTGGAGCCGCAAGTCTGTTAAATAGGTCATTGTATTAGTTTAATTTCAGAGGAATCTAAAATAAAACTATCTTTTTTCATTTAAAAAAAATGTTATTGAGTAAAATATCACGGTGCGTGTCTGCTGCTGGTTTATTTTCCATGAGAAAAGATTGAGCATCGTGCTCTCCCAACAGTTGCCTGAACTGATAACGAGTCATAAATCAGCCATCGTTTAGTTCCTCTGTCTGCAGTATGACCCCATCGTATATTCAAAACATCCTGCTGGCCGTTGGGTCAATGACACATCCTTGTTTCTGGCTGTAAAAACCAAAACTTGAAAAATGAGTTTTCCTTAAAGGAAACCTAATGTTTATTACAACTTTTTTTTTTCTTTTTTGTACTTCTGGAAATAGATTCTGTTGCTTATGATAATTTTGTACTTGCAACAGTAATTGCTGAGGTCTGAGAAAGCGGCGACATCACAGAAATTAGGTCCAGTTAGGCAAGAAACGGTCAGGCAGACAAACGGACAGGCTTTAAACAAAGACGTGTTTTAGCCAGATAATCTAAACCACTTTGTCTAGAGGGAAAACTGAAGGTTAGAGCACTGAAAATGAAAACTGAGTGCAAACAAGTCTGGCAAGTAGTTGGGTCAATCTGTAAACCGTGATGGATGTTTACAATGGACAGTTTGGATTATAATTTTACTGCTTGCTTTTTTTTTCCAGGTACGTTTGGCTAATGTTGAAGTTGTGTTCTACAACCTGTACGATCATCTGACCGCTTATGTTTCTGAGATCTCAGGAAGTGAATACATTGTTATCATAACCACCCAAACCAATGGCCAGAACTATGAAAATAAAACCCAAGTTTCAATCAACTGTAGTTTTTCTTTAACAATTTTAAACAATTTAAGATGATTATTTATTCATAATGCACTGCATTCATCATAACAACTGAACTGAAAATTAATGTTCTTTTTGTTTTTGTTTTTTAAAACCTGGAAACCAAAAACACGTTACAGGTTTAAGGTAGCACAGTGCAATCTGTGTTTCATCTGACAAAGTTTGTTTTAGAGCTCGACTGGTAAATCGTCCAGTTTTAGCATTTTTTCCAGATATATCGGTGTCGGCACGTGTAAGGTAAATGACAAAAAAAAATTTAGTACAGAAATACCAAAGATGCGTGTTGAGACAGTTTCACGGTTCTTATAGTCTGTCCACCAGAAAGAAGTGTCAAGTTTATTTTTCAACTGTAAAATTTCCTGCACATTTCTTAAAAATAAGGGAACCTCATTCAAAAAAAAAAATCCTCCTTTCCTTCTTTCCATGTCTTCCAGTGAACGCCCAGCGCCCAAACTCCCTGGCGTTGCCGGCTGCAGCTGCAGAGCCCGGCCTGTGGACGTCACAGGGGGATGCAGAGGTGAAACTGAGGATGGGGGACTCTGGTCTGGCGGCTGAGACCCCCCTGACTGTCAACCAAATGTTCACCTCAGCCGTCGAGCGCTTTGGTAACCACACAGCTCTGAGCTGGAAGGACGGCGAGCAGCAAAAGAGCCTGAACTACAGAGACTACTACCAGGCGTGCCGCACCGCCGCCAAGAGCTTCCTCAAGGTGTGTGTGTCTATGTACATAGAGAGAGAGAGAGAGAGAGATATGGTTTAACCTCTTGCTTTTAAGCATTACTGGTTTTCACAACCATGATGTGGATATTTCCAGCTTTCTCAGTAAAAAAAAAAAAAAAAGTGCAACACACACTAGAGCTGAGAGAATTGGTCACTGAATTGATTAGTTGGTTGACAACAAAAAATCAGATATTTTGGTAATTCATCGTTTTAAATCAATTTTGAAGCAAAAATGTTCAATGCTCCATCTTATTCCAACTGAGGATGTGCTGATTTTCTGTTTTACAAAATAATAATTAATTATTTTTGGGGTTTTGGGCTGTTGGTTGGACAAAACAAGATATTTTTCACTATTTTCTGTCATTTGATAGACCAAACACCTAATCAATTAATTGAGATTAATCGCAAAATTAAATTAAATAATCAATAGATGCAGCCCTGCAAAAAACTCCTCCATAATCTCAATGTGTTTTCTTTCGTTTGACATTATGGGAATTCATAATGTACATGTTTCACAATTTTAACATTTTATAGACAAAATGACTAATCACATAAAACATGTACAGTTTAGTAGTTAGATAAATCAGTGATGAAAATAATTGTTAGTTGCAGCCCTCACACACAGTGACTGACGGTTAATGTGTGGCGTATATAATGATATCATGAAGATTTATATTTAATTCTGCGTGTAATGTGTACGAGTGTATCGTTTCAGATGCTTACACCCAGAAGTTCAAGGGTGGGTAAATTTGCCACATGGCATTGCTCAATTAGAGAAGTTCCTCACCGCAGCCTAATATTAAAATATGTGAAACTTCTCAATTACACAACACCTTAGAAGCGAAGAGAGAAGTATCAGTACAGTGTATCCTCTTTACAGAAAAAACACTTTTTTGTTTCTGTCAACCTCACAACAGTTCTCCATCAGTATCAAAAGGTCTAGCATTCCTGTTTGGGTTTGAAACAATCGACTTCTGTTATCATTGTGTTAAAGTCTTGCATCTGACTTTATTCCAAGTAAGTCTAGACAACACGCAGTGCAGCACAAAGGAGTCGGGCTGAAATGCCAGCCAGACAGCGAGGCTGCTCAGGGCAGGCCTCAGCTGTTCCTACAGGACAGAGCACGTTATTGTTTTGTTACTCACCATGGGCCTGGGTCATGTACGCGCACAGAAAGACATACTTTACACGTGTCTCTCTGTACAGTGCACAGAAAAAAATATTCTGAGCCTGACTCTTGGACGTGAACTTGTGGCCTTACCGTGCCAGAAACCAAAAGTTCATTATTTAAGGCTGGCATTGGAACAATAAAGTCTGCCTCTGAGTTTTCCCACTCGTGAACGTTACAGAAAGCACTGTTAGGGCCAACAACATCTGCAGGAGTCGAGCTTCAGATGTTAAGCCTCATTATATTGCAACTGCTGTTATTACAGACTTCATGAGTTACTTAAAAAGCTCACTGTGGTTTTTAAACTTGGTATCGGTTTACACTATGACCGTCTCGGGTACGTTTGCCCGTATGTCTGCCTCCATAGTAACAGTTGCTGTCGCAATGGGCTTCGGGCAACCCAGAGCTCTGATCACTCTGTGAGAGTGAGTGCATGTATTAAAATAAAAAATAAAAAACCAGAAGCTTAACGTTTCACCTCAAATCATTAAATTAAAAAAACAAAACACATTTAGGGTTGCAAATACTACACTTGACAACAGCAATATATACATTTGTATTTAAAAGGAAGAAAAAAAAAAGAGAATCTGCTGCACCTGAATGGTCCTGGTTAAATTACGAACTCGAAATCTAACACTGATATTGGATGTGCAGGATATCCCAATGTTTTACAATCCGTTATTCGGTTTGTAGTGAAAAAGTGTGTTTTATCTTTGTACAGCTTGGTCTGCAGCGCTACCACGGCGTCGGCATCCTGGGCTTCAACTCCGCTGAGTGGTTCATTGCTGACATTGGAGCCATTTTGGCGGGGTGAGTTTCATCTTCATCTCTGAATTTGTGAGCTTATGTTAACTGTCGGTGATGAGCTCAATGTTCCCCTCACCCAGGGTTTCCGGTGTTGTGTGTGTGTGAGTTTCAGTGTGTGTGTGTGTGTGTGTGTGTGTGTGTGTGTGTGTGTGTGTGTGTGTGTGTGTGTGTGTGTGTCTGAGTGATGCAGTCCAAGACTTGAAGTAGCTGTAGTCCAGAGCACACCCTTGGTTGTCATCCACTTCAGCACGTAACCTCTTCACTGATTATATTGATTGATTACAGAACTATGCTAAACAGGCAGCTGAAGGACAGCAAAGTAAATTTCCTCAAGTAAATTTTGTGTTTGACCCAAATAATTAAAATTATCTAATGTGTTACAAAGAGCAAAGACTAGAGGACAAAAAACCAAACTGATATACAGTTATGTACCAGAACTTAGTTTCTTTTTGTTTTTTTTGTTTTTCTGGCTTAGTCTCACGACCCCTCAAATTTATCTTGTGAACCCGTATAAGGGGGCCCAACCCCTTGATTAGGAACCACTGGACTAAACTAACTAATTGTAAACAAAAAGCAGTTCAAACTAGGTCCACCTCCAGCAGCTACAAAAGTAAAATGCTGTTTACTCACTGATACATCAGTATTAAGAATCAAATAATGTAGTTTTACTTAATTACACTTTTGAATGCAGGACTTCTACTTATGTAATGGTGTATTTATACATCGGACTGTTGCTACTTTTACTTAAGTAAAGGTTTTGGGTACTTCTTCCACCACTGATGAAACCGTGCACGGATCGCATAACCGTAATCAAAATTCAGCTTGGAAGGCCTCGGCAGAAATGAAACCTTTTTTAGCAGCGCTTCATTCAGCGAGCTAAAAAGGGACCAAGACATTGACTCCATCTGAGAAACCAAAACCCTGCAGCAAACTAAGAACCTCTAAGGTTCTTAAGAATTTGCTAACAGAAAACATTTGTCACACGACACTTTTTTTGTTTGTTTGTTTGTTTGTTTTTCGTGCCATTTGTCCAAATTGAGCTGTGATTATAAAGACTTTTTCTGTTTATGGCAACTTCCCGGAATGCTGACTACAAAAGTGCATTGAGGAAAATTACTTCACCTCTCTTGCATGCTAGCACGTTAAACTCCTCTCTTGGAGCTTGAACAGACACCTTGATACTTTATGTGGAGTCCCCAGACTCCCACACCTACTCTGTCTGCTCAAGGCCAACGCATGACAATGAGAATGTAGTGAAACTACTGTCAGCCTGTCAAACTGGTCCTGATGAAACAAATCACTGTGTTTGATAAACTTAGTAGTGGACTCGCGTTTGCTGCATATCTTGTTGTAAAGCAAAGGCAAAACTGAATCAAGTCTTGCTTCTCTTTCATTTCCCATTAGAAGTGGATGCAGGGTCGGGTAGTTTCTATTGTCCCATTGTCAGCAAGAAGAAGACAAATAAAATAAAAAATGGAGAGAATATGAAAAGCTAGTGGACATACTTGAGCTTTTTCACCGAGATTTTGTGTGTTGTCACCTTCCTAAAGTCCCCTGGCGATCCAGGTTGATTAAAACAGTATAAATTACCCTACTGGAGATCTGTTTTAAAAAAAAAAAAAAAAAAAGAGCCCGTTAGAGATGAATATAGGTTTGATCAAAGTTGAGAGCGTGTATGATGGAGATGGTTGTGGGACATCATAGCAGGTCTGTGCATACCTGCTCACTTTGACTCTGTCATCTGTTGCAGTGGGTTTGCTGTGGGCATCTATACCACCAACTCTCCCGAGGCATGCCAGTATGTGGCAGAAAACTGCAAGGCCAACATCATAGTGGTGGAGAACCACAAGCAGCTGCAGAAAATCCTTCAGGTGAGATCCGCATTAGTTACCAGGGACACTGCAATGAAACACTGTCGACAACTATGAATTGATGATATGACACACAAAAAGTAATAACGTTTTCTGTTCAGATGTGATCAGGATCAGGAAAAAACAAAAAAATTAAATGTGTTTTCATAAGGTGAAGCAAGCAGGTTTGCATTTTAATGCATTTGTTGCCACCATTTTTGCATATAATTTAAGGGCCTGTTCAGAAACGTGACTTGGATCTTTTTGAAAAAATTTGAATTAAGTGAAAAGAAAAGTTATATCAATTATAGCTGCAGGTGCACATACCACATATCATTTCATCATAAAGCAGATGCTGTGTCCCAATTCTGTACTACATACTAATCTTTTTGCAGTTAGTTTAAAAGAAATCAACACACTTAACTATTTTATACTAACAGGAAATGATACAATACTCGCCCCACCTGACGTTAATTGAGCTGCGACTTTGTATTGCCACTGCCAGTTAAACTAAAGAGCAAGAGCAAAATGTTTTTTCCAAAAATGTAGAAGTTATTTTTGGTTTTGTGAGTTGCTCCTTGAGCAGTTGCCATTCGCAATTACTTTAAACTTTTTCCAGCTGTGAGCAGCTCCTCCATTTCCAGCATTGTTTTTGTCAGAAAATTCTAAATACTTATAACCAGTAGTGCAAAAATGACTAGAGTGGTGTCGTGGACTTTTCCCCGACGGTATGTACTAAGATTGTATTCTGTTTTGTTCACAGGTTGAAGACAAGCTTCCACACTTGAAAGCCATTGTCCAGTACAAAGATGCACTAAAAGAGAAGAGACCAAATCTGTACACAGTATGTACACTCCATTTATGACAGGACCAAACTTGCAAAAGACTTTAGTTCCAGCAGTATCACTTTAATGATTTTTCTTTGTGCACCACAGTGGGCGGAGTTCATGGAGCTCGGGCGCGATGAGCCTGACGCGCCCCTCAATGCGATCGTCTCCAGCCAGAAGCCCAACCAATGCTGCACGCTCATCTACACCTCAGGAACCACAGGCCAGCCCAAAGGAGTCATGCTGAGCCACGACAATGTAAGTTACATGGGCCAAGAGTGTGAGTGTGTGTGTGTGTGTGTGTGTGTGTGTGTGTGTGTGTGTTTACCCTCTGAGGACACCCAAGTGTCACACGTTTGGTGCAGCTGAAACATACTGCTGTTTTGTAAAGGGAGGGAAAGTGCAGACGCAGCTCCCGGATATGCACAGATCAGCATATTACACTGCTTGTTTAGCAGGTTTTCGTGTAGGTATAGATCCGCAAAATACCTTAAGGAATTAATATGACTCCACCTATAGCACTGTGCCGACGGTTAAAGGCCTTCTAGACGAGCCACAGAGACCAAAGACAAGCTGTAGTCCTGTAAACCATTAACATGTCATTCAAGTAACTAAGTAGATTTACTCTAGCAATACACCTAAGGGAAATTTTACAGGTACTTGTATTTAACTTGATTTGTATTTCCTTTTTCTACTTTGACTCCACCATATTTCAGAAGGAAATTATGTACTTTTTACTCTACTACATTTATCTAACAACTTTAGTTCCTTTTT
Source organism: Xiphias gladius (assembly GCF_016859285.1). NCBI lineage: Eukaryota > Metazoa > Chordata > Actinopteri > Istiophoriformes > Xiphiidae > Xiphias > Xiphias gladius. The sequence continues at coordinate 9,453,853 of NC_053405.1, forward strand.
CAGATTAACATTTTACCAAAAAATAAAATAAAATACTATAAGCGTATTAAATAAAATGTCTTATTAAAGATTTGGCTGGTGAACTCTTTCAAAAAAAGCGGTGTTTCAGATGTCAGTGAGTTGTTAGTAGCTCCACCAAAGAGATGTTTCCTCTCTAAACTTCTCACATGGTTTAACTGTTAAAGGTACAACGAGCTTAAGAAAAAAGATTTGAGAAAAGTCCAAAAAAAGAGAAGAAAAATGTGCATCATACATTTGTTTTTTTTCTCCTTTGCTGTCCCATTTATCCTCTTCCGACTAAACTACCCAACTGTATATTAAATACTTAAACCAGCTCCACCTCACATTTTTCAACAGTAAAATGCTGCTTAGGCATTGTTGCAACAGTATTAATCTAATATTAAATCATATAAATATAATAATACATCAGTCACAGAGGATGTTTTTCTATGTATTTAGCACTTTTGATACTGTAAGTATGTTTTGCTGATAATACTTATGTACATTTACTTTAGTAGAATTTTAAATGCAGGACTTTTACTTGCGATGGAGTATTTTTACACTCTTGTATTGGTACTTTTACTTAAGTAAAGGATCTGAATACTTCCTCCACCACTGCTCGTCAACTTGGCACCAAACTGATCAGTAGAAACTTGTTTTCACCTGTCAGAGTTCACTTATAGAGGTATAAATAACTGGGGTCTCATACTGTATATTCACCTTTCTTTCTGTGCCTTGTCTCCATGTGACCTCCCATACGTAAAACGATTAGGATTCATCCTGTTGACTGCATTCCCCTCTTCTTCCCCCTCAGCTAACATGGACCGCGCTCGCCACCAGCCGTCATGTGCGCCTGACAAATGCCACCCAGGCTCAGGAGTCCGTGGTCAGCTACCTGCCGCTCAGCCACATCGCCGCTCAGATGGTGGACATCTGGGTCACCATGAGGGTCGGAGGGGCGACCTACTTCGCTCAGCCAGATGCCCTCAAGGTGAGATACGACATTTGTGTTTTATAGGTGGTGAAAAGTAAGCAAACACGTGGACACAAGACATACGCTGAGCTGTCACATTATTAGGTACTCCTGTACAATCCAAAACAACTGTTCTGCCGTTACGTCGACTTTTAAGAGGCCTATAATGATCAGTTTTTGTTCACAAAAATGTATTTACTGCAGAGAATCAAGATAAATATTCAATTCTGCGTTCCTCAACATTATTTTTCGTGGATGGAAAGAGAGACGATTTGAAATGAAACTAAATGAAAAGCAGCACATCAGCAGCTGTGACAATGACACTCATTGAAGCAGCGTATCTTTGATTCATTTAGATAATTGTAATACTAATCATTTGTAATAGTGAATTATTTTTTCTATAGCACACAAGGAGATACAGCCCAGAGTGCTTCAAAAAGACAAGATTACAAACAATAAGCAAGGAACTAAAACAAACACAAGGGAATTTTAATGTTTAACAATAAAAAATAGAAACGAATAAAATAGCAAAGAGTGAGAAAGATAAAAATAAAAACTGAGGTCATCAAGGATGGTATTCTATAGGTGAGGGTAATAAAAAGAGAGGTCCACTGCTTGGTCATGAATCAGTCCCTCATCAAAAACATACCTCCTTGTGCATCTTCCATCATGTGTCCTTTCATGGGAATTACAAGCTTTAATCTCTGGTGTATGCTGAACTGCTGACTCTTAGGGACTTTTATTTCTTTGGGCTTTTCTTTAAATCATCATCACCACCCCTACACCTCCATTAACACAAGTTAAGTTTGTAACAAAGTGATTAGAGGCAGATTACCAAGTGTTCCAGTAAAAATATCCTGAGGGGAGATACACATGAACAAACAGAAAAGGCTTCTTCTTTGTTTGTTTGTTTGTTTGTTTTTTCCAAAGCATATTTTCATGCAATGTCTTTTCAAGATCACTGAATCACGTCGCGGTAGCAGATTTAAATTTTTCCACTCATTTTCTTCCCACGCGAGCCACAAACTGCACCTGGCTTTGTGTATGAAATAAACGCTTCCGGTTGTAATAGCATTTTACCTTTCTGTTATTAGGGCTCTCTGGTAAACACCTTGAAGGAGGTGCGCCCCACAGCCTTCATGGGCGTCCCTCGTGTCTGGGAAAAGATGCAAGAGAAGATGAAATCTGTCGGAGCAAAGTCTTCGACTGTGCGCAGGAAAGTGGCTGCCTGGGCCAAAGATGTCGGTCTGCAGACTAATCTCACCAAGATGAACCAGTATGTGCATGTTATGAAATTGCAGCTTCATTTAGACAGGATTGAACCACTTCTTCAAGGGTGGGGAGTTCCTGGTTCCAGACTTTTGCTTTCTTTTCACTGAACGGTTTTTTTGTTAACGCTTTATTCTATGACTCCTGTATTTTCCAGCTAACTTCCTGGAAACTTTCCAAATAATTTCCAAAGAAAAATTAGCTGGTATTTAGCTGTAAGTTACAAGGTACCTGCTCGTTATTTGTTTAAGAAAAACAACTGGGAAATTATGTAGTTTGTAAGTGAAAAATAGTTCATACAAAGACATCAGTGTCCATCAGAGTCTCCTAGAAAGATTTAACAAAAATTATTAATTGGGTAGTTGTTTTTTTTTCCAACTGCTGAGTTAGTGAAATTTTATAGCACGGATTTAGTTTTATTTGTTGGTCATCATCATCAGTTTGAAAACACAAAACTAAATCATTTCAATTGCAGCTGAAAACTACAGGTAAACATCAAAGTCACGAGGAATTTGTTTTTCTTTCTATGAACTTCTGTTGGATACCGACATCTGTTTGTGAACTACTTTTCACGTACCTTTGACATAATTTACTAGTTTTTCTCAAAAATTTTAATATATATATTTATGAAGTGGGTACTTAATAACTCTAGCAACTAACATTTCCTCCATTTCCCTTTTTAATTAGTACCAAATTGCGCAGGTCTTTCTTGGAAATATCCCACTAATTTAACAGCTAAAAACCGGCTAATTTGTAGGAAATTATGAGAAATGTTCCCAGGAAGTTAGCTGGAGAATACGGGACCCTTAAAAATAAAGTGTCATCTCTTACCTGAGACTTAAAATGTGTGTATGATATCGTGCATCTCATTTACCATCTCTTTGACACTTGATATTTTTGAATCTGATCAAGTCTTGACACACACACTCATCCTGGCTATTTGGGGTTTTTTTTGTCTCTCCTAAGAAGCGGAGCAGTTGGCCGCACACCGTTCCGCTATCACATAGCCAAAAAGCTCGTGTTCAAGAAGGTGCGTAAGGCCCTTGGCTTGGACCGCTGCAACAAGTGCTACACAGGCGCCGCGCCCATCACCAAAGACACCCTGGAGTTCTTCCTCAGCCTGGATATTCCACTGTACGAACTGTACGGCATGAGTGAGAGCACGGGACCTCACACCATCTCCCTCCCTGACGCCTTCAAGCTCACCAGGTACATTTTTCCTTTTCACATCAATTCAATGAGGGCGAATTTCCTTGCATTGACAAATCAGAGCCAGTTGAAAACACGTGCTTGGCAATGGTGAAAAATGTTTTTGTCCTGCAGCTGTGGTAAAGAGATCCCAGGGTGCAAGACGAAGCTGCACAACCCAGACGAGGAGGGAAACGGCGAGATCTGCTTCTGGGGTCGCCACGTCTTCATGGGTTACCTCAACATGCCTGAGAAGACTGAGGAGGCTCTGGATGCAGAGGGCTGGCTGCACTCAGGTGACCTGGGCAAACACGACCAGAACGGATTCCTCTTCATCACCGGAAGAATTAAAGGTACTTGTATTCCCCGTAGAGCTAGCTCACACTCGGGCAGGTGTATTCGTACCAGATTTAGGAGAGAGGCTTCCGGTTCAGCGGTGTAGATTCTCATCACAGCCACAACCCTAAGTGTCTGTGTTTTGGTTTTAGAGCTGATCATCACAGCAGGAGGAGAGAACATCCCTCCCGTTCCCATTGAGGATGCGGTGAAAGAGGCCGTGCCGCTCATTAGCAACGCCATGCTGATCGGAGACAAGAGGAAGTTTCTGTCCATGCTGCTCACCGTTAAGGTAAAGAACCTGGGACCTGGACCTGGTCAAAACAGACACGCGGCTGTTTGTCCGCTTTAATCGCAGATTAAGCGGAGGGCAGCGGGGGAGGGTAATGAAGGAAGTATTCACATTCTTTACTAGAGAGTAAAAGTAGCAATAGTACACTGTAAAATTACTAAATTGTAATTAAGTCTTGAAAATATTACTGAAGTAAAAGTACTCAAGTATTATCAGTAAAGTGTACTTAAAGTATCCAACTGTTTATAGGACTGTTAGTAATTTTAATTATGGATTAATTTGCAGATTTTCTAGATTCATCAAATAATTGTTTGGTCCGTTTAAAGGCCAAAGCAGTGAAAAATGCCTGTAGGGGACGTCCTTGCATTGTTTGATTTGTCCGACTAATAGTCCAAACCTCAAATTACAGTGAGTTGAATCATTTTAAGACACGGAGAAGCAACAAATTCTCACATTTTAAAAAGGCAAAAACCATGAAATGTTTCGAATTTTTGCATGAAAATAACTTCAAAATTGTTCCCAATTACTTTCCTGGCGATTAATAATTGAACTAATTATTTAAATTCTTATTGTATGTAATGTTGGTTAGTTTAATCTATAACAATGCATCATATTTTGTGAGCTCTTCATATGTTTTGTATGTGAAATTTTAAATTTGTAAAGTAGCGATTAGATGTCATAATTATAGGCTTATCAAAAAGCACAACATTTGCCTCAGCTGTAGCGGAGCAGAAGAGCCTCAGATTTATACTCGAGTAAATGCGCTTCGTTACATTGCACCGCTCTAGAAAGAGGAGGATCGGGCTGTTTGAACAGAGGGAAGGGTATCAGATGGAGACTGAAGATGTAACACTGTATCTGAGACATGCAAACACGACTGGCTCTGAGCCTTGTAAACACCCGATCTTTATACCTTTTTTATCTAATCGCAGAGCTCATGTGTCTGTCATCTCTGACAATGCAGCAAGAAGAGATTTGCATCAGCAGTAAAAAAGCAAAGGGCGGTTTTCCTTAGACATATGAGTTCAGACACTGCCATCTAGTGGGCTTTGATTGCAGAAGCATGTAAAGTGATCCTACTTGCCCCAAATAAATAAATAAAAATAGTATTAATACTTGAAACTGCATGAACAAGAAAATTATAATATCAATGAAAATTTAACTCAATAAAAATGAAACTAACATTTTTGTCTCTCCAGTGCCAGGTGAACGCTGATTCAGGTGACCCAGAGGACGAGCTGTCGCCAGACGCCGTGGAGTTCTGCAGGAAGCTGGGCAGCAACGCCACACGCGTTTCTGAGATCGCGGGTGGCCGAGACCGGGCGATCCAGGCCGCCATCCAGGAGGGGATCAACAGAGTCAACGAGAAGGCAACCTCCAACGCTCAGCGCATCCAGAAGTGGATTGTTCTGGGTCGGGACTTCTCCGTTGGTGGAGGGGAGCTGGGTGAGTGGGACGGGAACGCAAAGGGCGCTGGGTAGAGGATCTTTATTTTACAGGGAGTTCGATCTTCAGAGTGCAATGGCTCCTGCGGCTACATACATCTTCAGCCTAGAAAGTGTGGATTTCGTGGTGGAGACGCAAATGCTTGATATTGCCGTTTATCTGCCATTATTTGCTGACAGAGCAGCATTTAACTCCCATCCTTTTTTGCTTGTGACGCCTTAATACAAAGTAATTTTTACCTGTGATCCCCTCTTCAAATGCTGAATGTCTTTTGCAGACTGTTTAATTTTAATACTATTTTACAGTATTCAAATGTATATAGTCATCTTGTTAGATTTCTGTCGTGACCCCAAGGTTTGAAACCACTGATCTAATTCATCCCTTAATCAATATTTTTTCCCGCAAATTATGCATTTTGCTTCATTTATTGATTCACGACCAATGATATTTTTATAAGATTTTTACTTTCATTTTTCACTCATGTCCAAAATCCTACTTTTAGCAGTTTAAAAAAAGAAAAAATACGGGGTCAGATCTGCAAGTTAAGCGTCAGACACGATGACCCCTAGTGGCGTTTAGATTTCTACAGGACACAGTTACTGGGTTGAGACTTTGACCATATTCATGTTGTATGGGATAAATGGCAGAAAGGGGAAAGATTGTATCTATTAAACTGCCTTTAATTACATTGAACGATGGACTTTGGCTAATGTAACGCATCTGTGTTTGTTCCATAGTAAGCACCAAGTCAGATATCGGTGCTGTTTCCCAGTAATAAAATTACGACTTGGACATTGACGTGAACTCAGTGGAAACTCCTAATTACAAAAACACTGATATGACATGAATGCAGCTCAAAACGACAGCTTCTAAGGGCACACCAATTAGGTTTAGAGACCATGTCTTGTTTTTTTTGCTTTTTTTAATCCAGACAACACAGGTTTTAGCCTTAAAGTGCAGTCAAGGTAAAAGGGGAGCAGCGGCGGCGATATGTTGCTTAGCCGGGTTTGTTTCGGTGGTTAAACAAATACAAAAAGCAAGTGCTTAATGGTGTGGATTCTTTGCTTGTTCCACAGGTCCTACCATGAAGCTGAAGCGTCCGGTGGTGGTGAAGATGTACAAGGAGCAGATTGAGAACTTTTATAAGGAGCTGGCGACTCCGACGACTCCCGACAACCCGCTGCCTCCCAAATAGAGCTCCTGCTCCTCCTGCAGAGATATCCAGACTGTCTGTTACTTGCAGACACACTCCACCTCATTCATGCAACCTCTCCCTCTCGCCTTTTTTTTTTTTCCCCCTTTTTTTTTCCTTTTTTTTCCCCTCCCTCTTGTATAAATGTTTTGATTGCCTTAAGTTTTGGTCGTTCTGTCTTTGTTTACATTTGTGGTTGTTGTACAAAGAGAATTGAGAAGAAGCCATTCTAAAAGAGCTTTGATTTTTGAAGATTCAATAAGCTAAATTCAACTATTTATTTGTATTACTGGGATGAGCAGTAATATCCAATGGATGAAGTGGCAGCAGCTGTATGTAAGAAGAGTTTATTGTGCTTGTAAAATTTGATTTAAAAAAAAAAAAAAAAAAGTTACAGGATGTTTTGAAGGAGTTATGTGTTTTTAAACATGTTTTTCTGTATTTATTTTCAGTTTGCCAAAGTTTACATGGGCCAAAAGAGCTTCAAATGAAGAAACATTTCTAGAAAATGCTAAAATAATAGGAAATTCAGCAACCATATCAAATGTTTATTGGCCTTTTACATGTACTCATTGGTTTTTTTTCTCTAGTCTTTGTTTTGTCTGCCTGGACTTAAAGAAAATCATCTTTTTGCACGAGTTCAAAAAGTCAGAGTTTTTCCTCTGACAGGCAGATGCAGTTGTAGACATGAATTGAAATTTATCTCACAACTAAGCATCCAAATGGTTTTTTTCATGCTGTAAAAACTTGTCATTTAAGCCATATATTTTGCTTTTTGTCGTTGTAAAGTCAAACTGCTGTGTGTGCCGACTCATTACAGCCTACACACCTGCCTGGTCCTGTGGAAATGTTTTCTAAGCAGTCCTCCTGTGTGTAGACCCCGCTGTGATTTTGTGGATTATATATTGTAAATATCTTTTGCCTACATCATCTGCATCCTCTCGCTTGTTTTCATTGATCTTTCAGCCAGGGGATTTCAAATTTTTTTTTTGCACTCGCACGCTGATGAAGTGTAACAGGAATGGAAAATGTACATAAATTAGATGATAGGTTTATGGAAAAAGGCAAATATATCAGCTGCATTAAACTTCCCTTAATGGTCTGTTGCCATACCTTATGCATCAAATATATAAATGTTCAAATGCCCAAGGTTTTAACACAGTGACCACGTCTTTGGCCTACTTGAAGACATTTTAGACAGACTGAAGGAAGGCCAAGAGAGGTTACTGTCCTCCAAAGAGCTGATTCATGTACAGGTATATGAAGTAACTGTATATAAGCATATCACAGGTATTTGTAGCACCGATGGTTTAAAATGATGAGTTTGATGGTTATCGTTCACTCAACGCAATTAAAGTTCAGGGTAAGCAAAGCAGCAACGTCGGCATGTGTATAAACTTAATTAAGGAAATGACGGTGATTCGGTGTGCCTGGGTGAGTGAGTTTCTTGCCATTTTGATTTCTTTCAGCTACATACATAAATGAGAAGTTGGAACAGTTTGACAGCCTGTAACATAAGGGTTTGGTATCTGAAAAGTACAAAATGACTTACTTCAATGTACTTTGTAATTATTGGGGACTGTGTTGTTGAAATATTGTCACTCTGTGAAAGCCCATCCTCAAACAGTTCATTGAGAGCTAACAAGACCCCAGACGCCGGAAAATGATTTACCTGACCCTAAAGAGCTGTTTTTGTTTAAAAAAAAAATGTCAAGATGTCGAAAGATGGAAATATGCATCACACTGCTGGAGATAAGCAAAGCAGGCCTGTTTCTGTCTACAGAAATGTGAATGTCTGTGTGATCAGTAAAGGAATAAACAATTACGCTGATGTGTTTCTTTCTTGTAAGTGTCTGGCAGCCTATTTAACGTAAATGTCCAGGTTTAAAAAACAAGGCATATTGCAACTGTGGATTAAAAAAAAAAAAAAAAGGAAATGGTACAGTAAAGGTTAAATGTACACATAAATGCATGGAATGGCAAAGTGTTGCACAGTAAAATTACAGTATTATTAAATGTAAATATCAAAAGTAAAAGTTCTCCAGCAGAAGGAGTTATTGCAGTACATTGGATTATTATAACTGATATAGTTTTAAGTGGCTCTAGCTTGATCCTCAACAACATTGTAATACTCCTATTATTTGTCACAATTTGGTAGCTAATAGCCTCACCTTAAGTGGATGTAAACAGTAGGTATAGTGTTGCTGCAGATTCAGTAAAGCCCAATTTTTGAGGCCTATATTTGTTTATATTTTGGCAAAAATGGCACTAAAATAACTAAATAAAAATAAGACAAATTAGCCATTGGTGGCTCCTGTTTGCAATGTACCCACGCACGCACAGACAATCACTGGATTACTGCAATGACGAGGAAAGCAAGTTCTGATTTCTAAGATCTGTGGACGTTTCCGTATTTTTTTTGTGTGTGTGTATCAAGAGTTTAGATTTAACGCCCAAGCGAAGCAGCTTTAAAGTGATTCTAAGTTATTAACATCCTCGGAGAGGAGACAGCGCACTGGAGTAGGCTGTCTGAAGGCTAAGCAGCCTGCTCTGTGGCAGAGAAATTCTCATTGTCATCATTTTATCTGGGTTGTTAGACTATTATTGGGGTCACTGTGATCTACATTGTGTTCTGGGGTGTTTCCACTGTTGTTCACATTTCTACATTTGTTGTACAATTAATCACTATCAACAGGGAAATATTGAGGAGCAGCTAAAATAATAATAATAAAAAAATTATGACTTGAATTTTTAAAAAAACAAACAAACAACCCCCCCCCCCCACACACACACACACACACAAGCAGAGGTTGACCGAGTCAGCCTAAAGTAATTGGAGTAATGAACAGTTCAAATAAATTGTCAAAAGTAATGGATTGAGTGCATAGTTAGCTAAAAGCAATGAAGAAATATCTAAAAAACACGTAGCTATAAGTAATGATGGATGATTAAAATAGTTAGCTCGAAGTAATAGAGAAATAGTAATGGACAAACGGTTGAAATAGCCGAAAGTTAGAATGGATAATGGTTGAAATATGGCACTGTTGATGAAGGGGTACGGGTTCATCTGACGGAAAAAAAAAGTTTGGGAAACGCTGGACTACACGAATATTTTTGTCTGATAAAATAGTCACTGGGTCAGATTATAGAGCCCTCAATTCCTGTCGTGACTTGGTCTTGAGACGTGACAGACAAGAAGTGGGTCCCTGACCGGTCCCAGCTTGCCTTCTTTTCCCGAACTGCACGGCCTCGCCACGCACGTAGGTGCTCGGGCCCCACTTGAGGGAACAATATGAAGAAACGGTGGCGACGGAAGCGTTGATACTGGCCCTCTTGTGTTCGGAGAAGCCTGAAAACAGAGAGCCCGGACCCAACAAGTCAGGAGGGCAGTCGTCGTCCGCTTATGACAAGACGATCGGTCGTCGCGCTCATTTCCGTCCCGACGCGCTACGTCTGTCGCGTAGAGCGTCGGGACGTAGGGCGTCTGACGTAGGGCGATCTGATGACACAGTCCACCCACAGAACCGTTTCCCCGCTGAGTTTGTTTTCCGGTCTGAAATTTTTTTTTTATCTTCATTACACTTTTGTTCCTCGAAAAAATTGACAGCACAGGTTTAAACCCTTTCCTAAACCTTAAACGGAACCTAATGACAAAGTCCATTTTGTCTGTTTGATTACGATATAAAAATTAATTGATAAAAACTTGTCTTTTATTGCAATACAGCGCTACCACAGAACTAGAGCCACAGAACAGAACAAAGAACGGAGCCAACACGCAGGCAACTCCAGTAGTTGACCGTTTTTATTGCATTATAATAGAGTTATAATAGTTCATACTTTTTTTTTTCTGTCAAGCCACTTACCCGCTAAAATGACTGCTGGGTGTCCTTGCGTTTTCTACCACCAGATACAGTATTTAAAGACCTACAGGTCTTTTTCGCAGCAAATATTTTGACTGTCAAACTTGTGTGAAAAGGGAGCCTCCATTTATGTTATCAGTTGCATCTGTGCTGCTCCTGCTGTCACAAGTCAAAATGTCTCAACAGGACGTTGGCGCTTCTTTAAAGACAGGTGTGTTCAGCCATTTTTGGCCCATAGTAAGGCAAAAAAAAAAAAAGTATGTTGTCCCCTGCATCTGCCTTTTCCAATAAAGTAACAATTGAGAAAAAATTCTCAATGAATTTATGCGTATTTTACTCTATGTTGAGATTTTAGGCTAATCAGTAGTGGTCAAGATGTCACCAAACTGATCAAATTTTGGTTGTTTGGAAATTTAGGATATGCTAACATGAAAACTAGGATTAATATTGGAAAAAAAAAAAATCTTTTATCATCTATCATTGAGGCAGCAACTGAAATTATTTTCATTACCTACAAATCTGGTGATACCTTACTCAGTTAACGGATTCTCTTGCCTATGAAATGTCATAAAATTGTAAAAAAAAAAAAAAAAACCAAAACCCTCATATTTCCACAGAGGCCAATGTAACATCTGACAGTCTAAAACAGTCTAAAACCCAAAGACATTAATTTCTTCCATTCACCGGAGGCTAATAAAATCTGCAAATATTCACATTTGAGAACTAGAAAACACTGAATTTTGGGCATTTTTGTCTTTAAAAAATTATTTTGCACATTGTGGCCTTAGTTAAGCAATACATCTTCCACTGCTGCTGAAACTGAAGCAGCTAAATGGAATTCAGCCGTCATTAATTTCATTATTTAAACCTTTTGCTACTTTGACATGTCAAATCGTCTGCCGTGAAAAAGCCCTGTGCAGAGCCGAGTCACAGAGTACAATTTATTGATCTGCCTCTGCCAATAAACGTCCCTCCCTGTGGTGACATTTCCTCGATAGATGGTCAATGCATCATGAGCATTATTGCCCGGCCCACTGCTTGTCCTTTTAACCCTGCAGACTGCACTGACCATCCCATGAACCCTCCACACACAGCTACGACCGGGTCACGCAACGGTCAAGGATTGGGACACACTGGGACAACAGTACTTAATGACTTTATTAATAATATGATTTCAAAATAAAAAATAACATTAAAATAACATGTTTTGTCCTTGTTAACAACTTGCATCATATGGCCACATGGTGGCATTGTAATGCCAAGTTTTTACTTTTAAAAATACCAAATTGTTCTTCTGCCATCCAGTTCATTTGTTCTGCCCGTCGTTTGTAGTTTTGACCACATATATGGACACATCCCCAACCCCCCACTCCCTAGTTTAAAAAAAAAAAAAAAAAAAAAAAAGAAGTCCAACCTTTATAAATACAGGCAACCCTGTCCCCTTGTCACAGACACATTATGACGACCACTGACACAGGAAACACCCCATCCGCACATGCCCCCCCCAACCCCCTCCACATATTTTGCAACGAACCATTTGCTCTGTACTTCTGCTTTTTCCTCGTCCTCTTAAGATCCACACAGTAGATATTCTACTTTTGCTGTATTATACACTTATTATATATAATATAGTCGCAGCTGAAATGCTCCACTCCCACAGACCTGCTCATAGAGTTGCAAAGTGGAAGGACTGTTTTTCTCCATTCGGCATTGCCATTTTCAATTTTTACTTTCATTAACATCCTCAAAGTTGCTAAACATAGAAAACACAGGACTCTTCTGGATAATCTGTCATATAGGTTTATGATATGAATACCATTTTCAATTATTTTGACTTTGTTTCTGAGAAGTCACGTTTTATCCATCATTTTGACATAGTGGATGGCTCTGAAGAAGCAGCCAGTCAGAGTTGCAAGCCAGAACGGCAGCGAATTCAAAACAATTCGTTGTCACAATTGTTAACAAAACGTGGCAACATAGTTAGTGACAAAGAAATGAAAAGTGAACCGATTTAATCTGCAGAATTTTAAGAAAACGCCTCTTGGGAGTTGTAGTTACTATTTTCTAACGCAGTTGGTAATAGAGAACCTAAATGGAACTTGAACGTCTGGGTTTTGTTCCGGCTGTAAGAAAACTTCGTTCAAAATCCCAATGACATTTTTAACTACGCCACAAATCCAGCCTTGGAACCGACAGTATATCGTGTGGCTCACTTCATATGTTTAGACGTAGTTACCATTGTTTATTAATATTTTTTTTTGTTTGGGTGTTTGGCAACCTTTCCCATTTAGCATCAGTCCTAGACATTTGTGGGATAAACGTCACAGCTCAACAGAAGAAAGGAGTCCATGAGAGCATGTAATGAGAGCAGTGGTTTTTCCTGCGCTCAAAAAATAATCGCTGTTTAACTTTGTTAAAATTACAAAAGGTTTAAATTTCTTATAGCTACTGCAGTACAATATGAAGAGTAAACTCCAGGAATACATTTCCATTTTTCAGAAAGACTGATGAAAGAAAGGCTAAATGAGAGATTGCAGTGAGTTCCAGAAGCCAATGGAACAGGGCTAGCCTGGACGGGAGGGCATGACTTCAGCTTTCAGTTTCATGCAGATCCAAGCTGTGAAAGTGTTCCAACTGTGAGTCACATAACGTTCTCTGTGGGAAACATGAATGGCTCAAAACAGCTCTGCACAACTTTGCAACTCTATTGTTTCCTATTGATGTGTTTCTTCAGGCTCACGTTATCATAACACAATAAAACTATGCTAAGATGACACTTTTTTGTTTGGGTACAGACTTCTATTAATGAGTAGGAAAAAAAAACAAACAAACACTCAAATCATAACTGGACATGACACAGAAAATAAAAATTTTAGCTCAACAGTTTTCAGTTCCCTGAACCGAAGTGTGGACTCCTCATGTCCTCGTTCTGGTCCAGTTATTTGTACTGGAAGCAGAGGGTGATAAAGTTTAGCTCATCCAGCAAACATTTTCCAACACCTGCTTCTTGGTGTTCAGCTGTCATCAGAATCATGATATACAAAAACATACAGGGAACATCCCCATAACAACATTTTACGCCTAAAATAGATTCAATGGGCATGTTTGTGAATAATAGTGACCAAACATGCCAAAATAAAGACAATTAAATAAAAAATAAAAAAAATAAAAAATAAAAAATAAAAAAAAAGGTTGGCAAAGAAAAAAAAAAAAATCAATTCATATTGTATTGCATGTAAATATTGTATAAAATCCTTAAAAATACAGTTCAGGTAACTACTTAAGTACTGAAGTCATCACAGCCAAAAGTGCAGAGGTCCATAAATAAAACATTGACTGTGGGTAGACAGTGGGTCTTCTCTCGAGTCCCCATGTAATTCCCCCTCTCCACCACCACAAGGGACTGAATGAGTTCCTGGTCAAAGGTCAGAGTTCATGAACTAGGACTTAAAAAGTTCCCACATCGATGCAGAGAGAAGAGGACAGGGGGGAAAAGTTGGTTGTTTTTTTTTTGAAATTCTCTCTATCGCTGACAAACACACTCGCAGACGCACAAACGTCACTCACACAGTTGCAAAGTTCATTCAGTAATCAAGGGCTGAAGTTCTGTTGCCAGAGGCACACCTAGAGCAAATGAAAGGGAAGATGTGAGGACAGGAGGGGGGGGGGGGGGTTCACTGCAGGGCAAATAAGGCGGCAGGGATCCAGGTTCTCTTTTTTGTTATTTTCTGCACTCGTTTACAGTCAGGGCAGAGGGTGTGTGTACATGTTGCTTAGCCAGGCAGGCAACAGAAGAGGAGAGTGAAGTATTAAAGCTATCGAAGCGTCAGAATAAAAACACTGTCGGCAGGAAGAAAACTGAAGAGGAGGGGATTGAGGCAGGGAGAGAATCGTTCAGTGAAGGTCTGTACCACAGTGGGTTGGTGTGTGTGTGTGTGTGTGTTTCTGTGTGTGTTTGTGTGAAGCCTAAAGGGGCCACAGGAACTAACACACCAGGGGCCTGAAGCACAAAGCAAGTTCACCTCACTCTGGCTTTCTTTGAGCTTTCTGGCTTCACAAAACCTAACACTGGTAATCCTGGAGACCAGTCTCACAAAGCTGGTTTCTGACTCTGTTAACCCACAATTTATTTTACATTAAAGAAATGCAACACGAAGCCAATCACATACCACATCAACTGTCAAAACTGGGGCTGCAACTAATGACTATTTTCATTATTGATTAATACGCTGATTATTCTCTTTATTAAATCAATTGGTCTCAAAAATGGCAAAAAAAAAAAAATTTAAAAAAATTTAAATTACATTTTTTTTTTTTAAAAGCCCCAGACAATTTCCCAGAGCCCAAGCTGACATCTTCAACATGCTTGTTTTGACCAAGCAACAGTCCAAAGATTATCAGTTAACTATCACTTGAGACCGAGATAAGCAGCAAATCCTTTCATTTGAGAAGCTAGAACCAGAGAATTTGGGGTATTTTTGCTTGAAATATGACTGAAGCGACTGATCTGTTATAAAAAAAAGTTGCCGATTACTTTTCTTTCGAATCAGATAAATCGATCAATTGACTAATCGTTGCATCTCTGCAGCCTGTGACAATGCAGTCTCATGTGTCCTGATATTAAAAATAATGGACTACGCAGTGGAAACCACACTCTAAAATTTATTAGTAGCTAATTTTCAGTGTGGACATTGATTTTTAATAAAGATAGTACAGCGAGGATCTATTTTAATGTATGATCACAGACATTTTGAGTCTATAAGATAACTGTGATCCTAAATGTCCCTAAATGTTCTTCTGAGCTGCAGTAAAGGATCATTAATGCAAACCAGACTACACTGTACCAATCAAACTATTTTGGTGCAAATTCATCAACTATAATTGTTATTAATCATTGATACCTATGGCCATTTGCTTTGTATAAGATGCTAGAAGGACTTTTAAAGAGCGGGCAAATCTCGGGCGCCCCCGTTCTTTGGGGTTAAGATGCTGACGATCAGCATTTTATCAACTCCTCATGTCAAATTACAATCCTTTCGGACCTCTTATTAAATCTCACTCACTTTAGCTCTCATCTTTTGCATGTAACTAAAGTTATAAATAACTACAACTCAAAGATTCCATTTAGATCAGTGATCACCTGTTGTTGAGCGATAACCCGGAAATACTAGTTTTTGGTGGTAGTTACTAAATTAACATTAACATTAATTAAGCTAGCCTAATACATTTTCACAACATGTAGCTACAACCTGAAAATGAGCAGCAGAAAATCTGAAATGTTGATGTCGAGTGATATTGTTGTGCCACACTGAAATAACAGCAGAAAAACACTGATTTTTACTGATCCTGATTTCGCTACCACTACCACTTCTTTCAAGTAGTGTAGGTCCTGATTCATAACTATGAGGTTAATGAGTTCATATGATCAGGCAATATATAATTGCCTGATATTAACTGACTAATACAAAAAAAAAAATCTTATATTGGTCAGGCTGTACTCTCTACTGTCTCTCTAAACATTAAAAAAAAGAAAAAAAAAGAGAGTGGGTAACTGGTTTTGGTACAAACAGTAGTTAGCATGTAAAAACAAGTGAATCTACCAATGTGTGAACGTGTTGGTTTGTGCTCATTCTTACTAGTCCTTTATAGGTTTTGATCTAATCCTCTAAACTGATGCTTCTCTGGGTTCAGATATCTAACTTGGTTAAAGTGAGCCAGCTTTATGAGACCAGTCAGCCTGGGTTTAAGTTTTCTATCTAACCCACTATTCTTGCTTCATGCTGCAGGCCCCTGAGGAATACATTTTAAATATTTAGGGAAAGAAAACACATGGAGTGCTTTGCTTAGCTTATATTTCTGCCTACATGTCCTTTGTTTACACTGCTCAAGTGCTGCTAACTTGGTATCAAACGCTCCACCATTAGTTCAAATACTTCAAAACGCTTGAAGAGGGAACCCTGACCCTATTCAATGACAACCGTCTCACAAAACACACAACACCACTGAAAGCAACTGTTACTAGAGCTAATTAATGCAAGTAACTACCACACAGTCACCTGACGCTTCCTCTTAAGAACACTGAATCTAATCTCAGAAAGCAAGAACATAAAAACATGACCACCATCAATGAAAAAAAATAGTCGTCTCAAAATTTCTAGAGGGCTTGATTAACAGAAATATCACTGATAAAAGGACAACAGCCTACAAAGACACCGAAAAAGGAGAAGCAAGGATAAAAGCCGTTAAGACAATACTGGATATTCAGGCATCCCACTTAACGCTTGTTTCCCCGAGGGTTTTTTTTCTGGGCGGGCGGGGGGCGGGGGTGTTCAATCTGTGTGTCAATGGCTAACAGAGCGCATACCCCCCCTCACACTGCAAGTCGCAGAAAAAGGCACTAGAGTGGGGCTGTTGCTAGCCGTAGAAAAGTAAAAGCGATATACATTCATAGCTCACAGGTTATCTTAACCGCAGTCTGGGAATAAATACACAAAATGCACTTGTAGAAAAATAAAATGTAAAAAAGCGTGGCCCCTATTTCATTTTTCTTATTTTTGGATTCTGGGAGATAAGTATGGCTACTTTTTCACGGCTTTTTTTTTTTTTTTTTTTTTTTTTTTAAAACCCCCAACCTACCCTACCCTACCCTACCCACCACTTAGAAGGCAATTCAGGAGTGATCCTCCACTGCTCTGGCCACGAGCAGTCGAGCCCTTTCATGCACGCCAATATGGGAATAAGGGAGGAGGAGGAGGAGGGATGGAGAAGAGGAGGGATGGAGTGAGGGAGCTTCAGTGGGAAGGAAAGGGGGAGGGAGGGCTGTTGGTAGAAGGTCAAGGCTCAGCTTTCAGTGCGAGGAAGTACAGGGGGAAACTCAATGGAACATATGTTTTCAGATGTTCAGACAACAGAGATGCCTCATCGGAAACAGTGTTTCTCTCTCTCTCTCTCTCTCTCACACTTTCTCTCTCACACACACTCACACTCACACACACACCACAGTCTCAGTGTCTTCATGTACAGTGTTAAATATAAGGACCTGGGAGACAAACATGTGCATGAATCTGGCTACCACTTAACTTTAACCCCTCCCCCCCACGTCGCATTGAAAGCAATAAACATAATAAACACACTATAATGTAGTTGTTTGCAGTTGTAAAGACATTTTAAGTGTTTATTAATGTACAGTATCTGTTAGCAATTATAATTTTTTTTAATACTAGAGCCTCAATCATAAGTTGATCGACAGAAGATGAATTGTCAACTATCTGAATAATCAAAAATCCACAAAATTTCAACGCCTACTGTTTCCCCAATGTGAAGATTTGACCATTTTATCAGTACATTACATTTCATTATTGTAAACTAAATATGGAGTTTTTGGCTGTTGGTCAAACAAAAACCAGCTATTTAAAAGAAAATGATGATGTCCATTTTTCACTATTTTACAGACTAAACAATTAATCGATTCATTGAGCAAATAATCAGCAGCTCATCAAAAATGAAATAATCATCATTTGCAGCCCTAACGGTTACCTCAGCCCAGGAGGTTATGTGTGTTTGAAATTGGCCTTGGCAGAGTTCTGAGCTTTATTGAGCATATTTTCTAGTTACACCTGTGTATTCATAATCTGTTTCTTGTGGGTGCCCACAATAGGAGTCATAGTTGTTGACAAAATACCATGTAGGCCAAAATATACAACTATGTTTTATCTGGAAATTATGTTTGATAAGTGGGGTTTGTCCTTCGTTTGAGACATGTATGTGTAACACCAGATATTCTTCTTGGATAGAGTACTGCTTTAACACCAGTGATGAATTATGGGTTGTTTGCAGCCTTAATGTTACTAGAACAGCGAGAGTCTTCCAAGTCTGTTTACCGTGTCTGTTAAAAGTCATTCAGCACATAAAGTGTTTGGTTAGCCTTCCTGTCTCAGTTTTTGTAGGCTGTGTTTTACTGTGCTGAAATAAATTCATCACGAGTGAAAAGAACCAGGGAGAAAATCTGTCCAGCAGCCAAGAATTACCGCTTGTCACAGATGATGAGCAGTTAAGAGAGACAAAAAGAAAACAATTTTGGCCGCTTACAAGACCCTGACACAGGAAAGTGTGAGTATTTCAGTGATGTTCAGCATTATTGGTGTTATTTCATGTTTCACTTTTTCCAGACAAAAAAGCTTCAAGGATGAGGACTCTTTCCCAACTGGACTAGCGTACATGAATAAACACTTATACCAACTTACAACTACATTATAGTGTGTTATAAACCATTTATTTAATGTTCATATAGTGCTTATAAGTGCTGAACGGGGGCGTTAAAATAAAGTCTTACGTGAATGTGTATTTGTTTGGCATGTGTGTGTTCAGGGGAAGGAGGGAAACTGGCTGTTATTTGTGCTCGAGCTCTACGAACAAAGAGAAGTCAGTAACCACAAAGACAACATCTCCTCTTAAACCTCAGCAGTGTTTGCATGCACATACACGCACACGCAAAGACAACACACACACACACACACACACACGACTCGAGCGTATGTCGAGAGAGAAATGAGCTCCAGCTGACAGCGGGGGTGTGGGGTGTGTGTGTGTGTGTGTGTGTGTGCGTGGGGGGACTGGAGTGTTCTGTCGAGTAAGGAGTGTGCGTGTGAAGGAGGAGGAGGAGGGGAAGTATTGGGTTTGCAAAGGCGGGAGCAATATGAGTGGGGGGTGTGCATTCCACAGCTTTGCACAGACTCAAAAAAAAAAAAAAAAAAAAAGGAGATGTGTAGTGAAAATCCTGACTGTAGACGGAGATCAGCTACTCTGGTGCTCCCTTCCACACTTCCTGATCCTGATCCTCCTCCCCCTCCCTCGCCAGCATCATGTAAAGGTGGTGTGTCTTCATGTGTGCTTGCGTTTGTTCGTATGTTTCTGTTTCTGTTTGTGTGGTAGTTGTTTGATGGTTCAGTCAGGCCTGTGAAACAGCTGCGACAGAAATAGCTGCTTGTCGCCTCCTTACAGAGGAAAAGCGGTGGCGGGTCTACCTCCGCCGCTGCCGCCATCCACATGCCGGTTTCCACTTCCTGTCACGTGGCTGTCGCCTCAAGGTAGCTCTGTAGTTTGCGGACGGTGGATTCGTCCAGTGAAAAGAGGTCAAAGTCAAAGGTGGTGTTGGTCACGTTGAAGTGGCCCGTCTCCTCTATCAGGTTGACAATCTGACAGATGAAAGGGGGGGTATTGTTTTGGTACTCTTTTTAAACAGATGCCATGTACATGAGCTGTCAAGTTTACAAAATGCCAGTCGCCATTTCTTCCAGGTATGAATAAAATTAACCCAGTTGTTTTACATTTAGAGTGCATAGAATAGAGCCAAAATATTTTCCGATCAAAATTTTAACATCAAAATATAGCATGATGGTCATCAAAATAATATATAGTATCAAGCAAAAATAGAGGCATGAACACACACCTGCTGCAGGACGTTACGCTCTCGTAAAGCCATCAGTCTGCGATGGAGGTCCACCAGTTCCTCTGTGTAGGCCTGCAGGGTTCAGGTAGGGATGTTACAGAAGAAAGTTAACAGTCAGTAAGTACAGTGTGAAAGACGCGATAAGAGTAGGAGCCAACGATCTGACTGTCAAGAGAAGAATGTCAAAATTTAGTGCAGAAACTTGATTTGTAATTCTTAGCCTTCCAGGCTTTGGGTGATTTTCTCCCTTTATGGTTTTTGAATAAATGGTGAAAAATGGCAGAACTAGAAATAAGAACAGGACCTCCATTAAAAGTTTTTTTCGTGTTTATATTTTTCTTCATCTAAGGGTCGGGTTATACTAGAAAAGAAGTGGTGGATACAACATGTCGGCAGAAATTGGGAACAGCGGTGTGCATTTTCAGACAGTCTCACCAGGGAGACCTTTACAGTGTTGCACTCAGTGAAGTGGTGGATACATGACAAGTGACAGAAATAGCGGTGTAATAAATGAAAAAAACAGAGCTAGAGATAGATGTTAAAACCTAGTTTAGTTTCTCGCCTATGCACATCTGGATAATCCTGGCATCAAGTAGATATGAATGTTGGATCGTGGCTTTTGAAAAGTTAAAGAAATGACCAGTTGCAGTGCCCAAATCTGATGTTGGATTGGTGTGGGGGGAGGGAGTTTACCATTTTACCATCTGACGTAGTATACTGGCCTCTTAAGGACAAAAGCAGAGTTTCCCAGAGTGTTTTACAATGGAGAAGCTCGCCTAAGCAAAGAAAACCTTCTTTACTCTCAGAAGTACTTTTTTTTAAATATATCATAGGGCTTATTAAGCTTCAGGGAATATGTGGTAGTACAGCACACGGTAAAGACTCGTACTTAATAACTCATCTGGTAACTACATTGATAATGGGGATATCTCTGATTTAGCTCAGCAAATGGTGGATTGATTGATCACATTGTATGTTTGCTTCAGAGTATTAAGTCTAAGCAATATATCCCAGTGTCTGGAAAGTACAGACCAACAGCTCATTTGGTCAAAATCAGGTGCTGCTCATATTGGCAGCACTTAACAACTCAGCTAACCAATTTTCTGAGGGGAAACCCTGTAGAAGGTTGTATGTTGTCCAGATTTTAAACCATTTGATAAAAATTTGTGATTTTGAGCTATATACAGTATATATACACAGTACTGTGCAAAAGTTTTAGGCGCTTTAGATGTGTAGATTCTTATCCATCACACAATACCATCAGGGAGGCGTCTGATCTGTCCCAAATTCTTTCAGCTTGACGAAGAGCCCAAACACATAGCCAGAGTCATAAAGAACCATCTTCAATGACAATAAGAACAAGGAGTCCTGCAACAGATGGCGTGGCCCCCACAGAGCCCTGATCTCAGCATCATGGAGTCAGTCTGGGATTTCATCAAGAGACAGAAGACACTGAGACAGACTAAATCCACAGGAGAACTGTGGCAAGTTTTCCAAGATACTTGGAACAACTTACTTTTCAAGTACCATGAAAAACTGTGCTCAAGTGTATCGAGGAGACCTGGTGTTGTTTTAAAGGTTTAGAGTGGTCTAACTGAATATTGATTTGATTTAGGTTTTTTCTCTTTACTGCACTTTGTATGAAGTTAACTGATAAATAAAAACTATTCACGGCATTATTTTTGAAAGCACCCGCACTTTACTTTTAGTGTTTAAAACTTTTGCACAGTACTGTATAGAAACTTGACTGACACAAAAACACGGTGCCCACAGCTTTCGTTTCAGCTCTAAGTTTCTACTGGTCCAATGTAGCAGTGCTGGAAATATCTGAATGTGAGGGGGGGGGGGGGGATTATTTATTTATTTTTTTTAATTTGAGATTTGTAGATATCGTAAATACACCACCATGGACAACAGACCAGGAAATCCAAGGTACATCACCAACCCCAATAGTTAAACTTTGGACCTTTTTTTTTTCTAAGTCTACATCCTGAAGCAAGACCCCTTCGTTTGTATTCAGGCTGTGTGATTTAATGTCTCAACAAGATCCATCGCTATTAAACCCAGCAGATGTTTTAATGTGAGAATGATATACGGTCAGTTTACAAGAGTTTCATTTTATCACTACTTAAATCATCTTATTACAGAGAGAGAAGAGATTTCTCTTCAAGGGTTCATAGGCCAGAGTTTGTCTGCACATCTGGATCAATTCACTGTCCAATACTGCATCTTGAATTCATTAATGCAATCATTGATTGATGACAAAACACTGAATGTGTGTGAGAGAGTTTAAGCATAAAAAGTTTGATTTACCCTTCCTACCTTGTCGTATCCCTTCTTCAACACCTTATCTGAGCGAAACGAGGAATCTGGACTCTTTCTGCCTGACACCTGCAGAACAGAGATCAGAGAAAAGGCCAGAGAGAAGGAAAGGAAGAGAGGCAGTACAGAGAGAGAGGATACAAAGAAGAGAGACAGAGGCAGTGATGTGAGACTATGAGACTATCTAGGACACCAATAACAGTGAATACAGCTGAAATGTAAGTGGAAGCCGGGTACAGGGCTTAAACGCGTGTCTGCTTGCTGAATGGCTTCAGGCTATTTTGCATTGGGAAGGAGCCACGTAAAAAATCCACTACAAATACAGCATGTATTCAAATTCAAATGAGTCCTCTCTGACTAAACGATTGACTTGGACTGCTGTTTAATATTGTTTTGATAGTATTACTCATACATGGCTTTCTCAAAAGCATAAAACAAATTTCCCTGGCTGATTTTACTCACAAAATCACAGAGTTAAACCATATAATGCTTTAGGAAAGTCTTGCTCATGTTGGCCGAGGATTATGTTGACAGCTGAACACTGAAGAATGGACGTACTGTATGAACAAAAACTAACACAATAATATTGTTAAGAATAAATAAAACCAGAATCGGTAAACAGAAGGTCCCACTCTGACTCTGTTGGGCTACAACTGTAAATGTCCATGTGTGGTTTAAATGCTTATTTTCTAGTCAAACTATTTCAGCCCCTGTAAATGTCAGTGAATGACTGCAGTAAAATGAGAGGTCTGCGTTACTCACTTTGTTATTGGAGGAACTGTGTTTCTGTGGGGGCGGGGCGGGGTCTCGACTGGGGCGGTGCGAGCCATCACTGCTGTCACTCTCGCTGTCGAGGCTGAGTCTGGGAGGGGGACAGGGTGAGGTTAGAGGTCAATCACACAAACAGACTGACAGACAGAACACATTGTCACACAGCTCAGAAATGTACTTGGATGCATGCGTCCGAGATTGTATTATTATTATTATTATTATTATTATTATTATTATTATTATTATTATTATTATTATTATTATTATGAGATGCCAATATGTTCCCAGACAAAAAAAAAAAAAAAAAAAGCAGTTCCTGGTTATGGGCTTCATTTGCCAGTAATCTTTAATTGAAGGAGACTCAGCAGAGTAAACAAGACTTGATGATGTGAGACAAGATGTGAGACCTAAAAATTGGGGAGGTCGGCAGAGAAAAGTTAAGGCAGCTGCAGAATGAACTAACTGACAAGTTCACTGCATGCAACACTGTGCGAGATGGGTCTAATAAAATCTTGGTGTCAATCTGTGTGAGTCTGTGTGATATCACTTTGATGGTATGTCAGATGTGTGATGAACACCAGTTCAATCGCAGTGATACAATTTACTGGAAATAGAGAAAGATCGATGTAAGCAGACCTTTTCCATCCACCTGATTTTAGGTGTATTTTCAATTTGTGCATAATAAAACCTGAGTGGAAATGATGAAAATTCAAAATAAAAATCTGGAATATCACAAAAAAAAAAAACATCTTGGCTGTGGTGGGAAGATTATTATATTAACAAAAGTACAATGTAGTGTAAAATGCAATGGAAACAGACAAAGAGAATAAATAATGACAAACAAAGCATTTGATTTGAAAGTCCACTGAAGCAACTAAAAAGGGCAGCAAATGAAGCAGTAGATCTGTGTGAAGTGGAGACTGTAACATTCCACACATTAGTATATGAAACCAATATGCCATATTTCCATCATGTTTTCCCACATTGTTTTTGTTTGGTTGAGGTTTGACTGGCGCTCTCTCGCTGTGCCCTCCGCTTCTGCAATGTTTTAATGGCTTCCAACTGGAGAATCACCACCAACTATTTATCAACTCCTAATATTCACATAACAATAGCGGACAGAAACATGCACTGACTCACATTTTCTTGTGCCGTTTTTCTGACAGTTCATTTACAACTTGTGCTAAATTTGTATGGAAGCTTGGCTACAGACACATCAGCAACTCATATCATCCATGTGTGCCGCTCTCATGTTTGGAAATTTAGCAAAACAATAAACAAACTTTGACCATGGTGCTGGCACTTCCATGCATCAAAAAACCTCATGAAGAGGATAGGAGGAGTGTGTGGACACAGTCGCAGTCAGGGAAACGAGGGCATCATGAAAAGTGAGTTTGCAGTGAATATGCATTTTAGCAGTAGCATTCTGAATACTTGCTTTGTAAACGCTGGTAGAATCAACTATCGATTTCTGACATTTTTGACGCAGTCTTTGGTTGGTGAAGTCTAAATCGGCCATTGTTAAATGTGCCTCACAGTGCTATCTAGGACCACTGTTTCTGAATGACGACGGCCCCAAATCACACAGTCCAAAGGGGTCTTTAGGGACACTGACCGAGAGTCGCGGTTGGGGGGATTGGTCTTGATGGGGGTCTCCTCCTCTGAGCTGCTGTCGTCATCATCCGACTCTTCTGACTGGATCTCCTCCACCATGGATCGTAGAGGCCCTGGGACAGAATCGCAGAAATTGTAATACCATTGACCTGAACACCTTCAATTCACTCTGACGATACTCTAGCAGACACAGAGCATCTTAGCAATGGAATAAGTACCATCATACTTGAACACAATTTTCCTCTCTCACAAACTTCAAATTTAGGCTTAAAGCTTAGCCAATCAGCCAAAGTACTATAAAACTTTTGACAGACCCAAATCTTTCACCTTATATCCTAACATTAAATGGTCTTTCCAATGAAACTATCTGATTACTGACTGTACCTTGCCCTTGTTTTTGTCCTGGCTCAAAGTCTGAGTCTGAACTGGAGCCAGAACTGGAACTGGAATTGGAAGGACTTGAAGGGGCTGACTGCTGTAAGAAGAGGAGAAGAAAACAATGACGTGTCAATGAGAGGAGGGTGATGGGATAAGAAAAAGACAGATGGGTCAGTCTTGAGTTCAAGATCCAGCCCAAGGTAATACATGAGATGATTCTTATGCTGTTCTTGACCTCTGGAGTGCCACATGGAGACATTTGAGAGCCAACATTTGGAATTAAATTATGTCCAATGAGGGAAAAACATCCGTGTCTCTCTCTTTAAATGCAATTGAGTAATACTGGGATAAAAATACAAATTAACGAGCATAGCATAAAACTGAAGCTGAAATGATTAGTTGATTCACTAATTAATTAAACCACAACTATTTTGATAATCGGTTTTTCAAGACAAAATACCAAACATTCTCTACTTTAAACTTCTCATTTGTGAGGGTTACCTGCTTTTCTTCGTCGTATGTGACAGTAAATTGAATATCTTTGCATTTTGAATTGGAGATTACGCAAAAGACATCTCCTTGGTCTTTAGGAAACTAACATTTTTCACTATTTTCTAAAAACTAAACAATCAATCAATTAACAAGAAAATAATTGGCAAATCAAGCGATAATGAATTTAATTATTTGAAGCTCTAGATGAAACGTAATGATCACAGATGACATTTTTGAACAGCATGACATCATAAAATAATAAGAGATATAAAAAGACAGTCAGAAATATTTTGGCTCTCTAAAGAAAGCTCCTGTCTAGCCCTTGTACCTCTGACTTTGAAGATGCTTCGTCTTCTGAATTCGACTCTTCCGACTCTGGAAGTTTCTTGGGCTCCTTCAGCTCCTGTGTGTCATTTTTGACTTTGGCCCAGCGACCTTTTTCCTTGGGAGCTTTCTTCTCAGCGTAGGGCTGGGTAGCTGCAGACGAGGAGGAAACACGGGGAGAATTTCCTGTGAAGGCCCCACTTGCTGGCCCCTTTGGCCCCTCAGAGTTGCCCTTCTTCTGCTTCTTTGCACTGGGTTTGGGAGACTCCACAGTGGAGGGCCGTTTCCCTGGAGCTTTGGACTCTGTCGGCCCTCCCCCGCCCCCTCCTCCCCCACCACCACCCCCTCCGCTCCCAGCCCCCCCTCCTTTAGGGGACATGCCCTCCATCTTTGACTCCTTCAGGGTGAGTTTAGGCTCCTTGAATGCAGCCTTGGGTAGGACCTTTACTTCATCCTTCACTTTGATCTCTGGTGGCTTTTTTGAAGACGAGGATGAGGAAGAGGAAGGATCGCGAACACTCTTGCTACTTCCATCTCTGTCGTTGTCTCCTTTGGATGTGGCTTTGCTCTCAGAGTCTTTTCGGGGCCGTTCACGATGCTCCTTGGTCAGCTTGTGCTGTTTGGTTCCTTTGCTGCTGCTACCACTTCCTTCTTTGCTGGGTTCCTGGAGAGAGAAAACAGCAGCACTGTCATTGACACTACCCTTAAAGCACTCAGCTCAAGGCCCCATAAAAAGAAACAGGCTCAGCTGTTCAAAAACCTCATCCGGGGAGTTTAAGGACATTGTCCCCTCCTCCGTTCCTAAATCAGGCCTCGCCAATCACGCCTGTAATGCAATCACATTATTTATTGTGAATGTCAGACTAAGCCTTTTTCGTCAGTATGAACGGCAACTGAAATAACAATTCTCTCAGATTAAATCGAAGAGAAAAACAGTAATCTAAACGTACCTTTCTTTGTAATAATAGGACAAAGAGTATATAGCCATACTGGTAGCTCTGTGAGGCTGCACCAAGGCAAAGCAGTGCCTTGAGCTAAATGCAAACAACGTGTGCTAACACGCTTTATTATTACTTTATTAGTTTATGTAGTGTTATCTATGTTCACCATCTTATTTTAGTGTGTTAGCATGCTAACTCAAATTTTGACCTGATGATGGCGCCTAGATGAAAAGTGAAGGGTGAAACAAGTTAGCACAATTCATCCTGTGGGGGAAATGGTTGTCGATCCAATAATTGTCAAGACATTTCACTCAAAACAATTAATGTCAAACTCATGGTGGCACTAGAAGTGGTGTCAAAAGGGGATCAACACAGCCATGGGGATCCATCCTCTGGGGACCATGAATGTTTGTACAAAATTTCATGGCAATCCATAGTTGTTGAGATATTTCTGTCTGGACAAAAATGATGAACCATCAGTCTGACCTTTGCCATCCCTAGAGCCATGCTGCTAGCGCGGCTAAAAATGTGAGAATAATTTATTTTAAAAAAAAGGGCATTTCACCCCACCCCACTTCACAAGTTAAAAAGAGAAACTGTAGCTGAGAGTGGTGTAGTGTCGGCAGTATTTACACACTGCTCCTGCTGCCAGCTGCCAATCTGGACTGACAAACACTGGCAAACAAGGAAGCGGCCAAACAGGTTATGGACTAAGCTGGTTATATTTCTGAAGTTACATTAGATTAGATTCTTATCTCTAGAGCACTCAGTCACTGAGCAAATATAATTTTTTTTAAGCAAAAATGTGATAAATGTAAACAAACCCACTAGAGCCACAGGAGTGGCTTTTAACAGAGCTCTCTGGCACAGTGACACAGGGAGAGGATAGTATTTCCACACTCTCCACCCACTTATCAGCGAACAGTTTTACAGGATTTAAAACTGAAACCATTAAACTTGATATGTCCATGAGAGACTTTATCATATTCAGAGACTGGAGAGAGTAGCTGTGTGTGTGTCTTCAGAGGTGGCTTTCACTGACTTTTTCTGCCAGCAGATGGACATAGCTGGATGAAAGTAACTCTGCCTCAAGCCAGTGCTCAACAAATACCCGCTCACTGCCACAATAGTAATGTAGATTCAAGAAAAATGTCTATTTCAAAATGAAGGTAAAATTTAGTTTACAGGATATATGCTCATTTACCATCAGTACAACTTGAAGTTAGCCTCTATTCACTTACCCAGACGAGCTACACAAGTAAAAAAGAAACAAAACCAAAAAAACAGTGCTATTTCTTTTGAGTCTGGTATGAAGACCTTACCATTGTACTGATCTGAGAAGGGTTCACAGAATAACTGTGGCAACACTGGAAAATGTGAGGGGATCAGTTTCCTGTTTTCTCCTGATATGTCCCCTCTCCTGGCAGATAATCAGGCTGAGTAATTCTGCATACATGCATACAGATGCTTAAAAACAGCTGCCAATGATTTAAAGCCTGAGCCAGCCTGCTCTGAAGACTGATTTAATGATTTTGTTAAGGGTATACAATGTTTACTTTGAAATTTGCCCCCATATTTTTAATTTGAATGATCAATGTGACTTTCAGGTTAAATATTCTGAATGAATAAGGAAGCTAGGAACGCTAGTGAAATGACTAAGATGATTGATGAACAGGATCCTTTTTTGTTGGAAAGTTAACCAACCTTTGACACATGAGAGGTCTTGGTTTTCTTGGGGTCTGAAAAGGCAGAGAGGGGAATGGTGGGGAGCATCGGGTAATCCGGACTGGGTCTGGACACAGCTTCAGCCCCCTCTGGAACGACCAATACCTGAAATTAAAGAGACAACAGCTAATAGAAACTCCACGAAAAAACAGGATTATACAGCTTCCTGTGTGCACACTCCAGTGTTGCAATAATCCCACTTTTACTGTTTAGCTATAGGTGTATAACATCTCCCGACAGCCTGCAATTGGATACAAAAACATTGTATAATAAACATTACTGCCTACAGCAGGCAAGAAAAAATATCTGAGGCAATTGTAAATTAAACCTAAGACTTCTTAATATGTTCTAAGGCTTTTTTTTTAAAGAAAACTAAAGTGCTTTTAAGACTTTTCTGCATTTAGGATACTGTTTAAAGAAAGATTTGAAAAGTTTTAATTGACGGGTTTCCGACCACATCATCGTACTGTATATCCAGTGTCCGGTATATTTTGAGGAAAAGGCAAGATTTTCATACAGGCTACTGTTACAAACATAGTAACCAGAATGAGCGCATTATTGTTGACCATAATATGTCCTTTTGACAATATAGTTAGTTATTCGGTAATCAGTCCCGTCAACCAGCCAGTGTGTCAGGCAGCCTCACCCCTCCAGCTTTGATCAGCTTTCTCCTGAATTCTTTGGTGGGGTTGTTGAAGGTGAGCTTCTCACAGCGCAGGTGGTTGACCGGGGGGTTACCCTCCAAGTTAAGGAACAGATCGTAGTTGAAACACACCCTTTTGGGCTCCTCCTGCATTACAACAAAATAAAGATTAATAAAGTTAGTTGGTGTAATTTTACCATTCTATTAATCAGCATGTGTGACAGAAAGTCATTTGTGTTTGTCTTTCAACATTACTGCCCTACATACAATCACCTCTCAATACCTACACATTTCTCAACAAAAATAAAAGCTGAAAGAATGAACTTTCACCGTGGTCAATAAAACAGACATACATTAAATGCCTGAGCCTGGCACCCTGATAAGACACAACTAAGATTCCTGAGAAAAGCTGTACAGTTGTAGAAAGGGTGACTATTAAAGCTGAGGAAAAGGCATTAAGACGCTCTTTGAGATTTTATAAACTAAGATGTTTCCTTATAAATGTGGAGATGGATTAATGGTTGCTCATATTTACACTCCTCTTGCTTCCACTACTATTTTCTTTAACTTCTCGACAGATTTCTCCACTGTGTACAAGTTAATTGCACATTAAAAGGGAGGATGTAACATTTTTGGATGCAGTCCAGAGGTCTAATATTATGAAGACTTGCAGGAGCAGATGGTCCACTCATGTGCTCATACCTCTGAAATGTTGCCATTATCTTGTAATGAGAATAAAGTGGTTCTTTCTTTAATGATTCATTTAAATGACAGATAGATTAATTAATGCTATAATATTTTTTTCTCCACAGCCTAAATTTCTTTTCTATTAATACATTATATGCATAAATAAACCTGTCAGCAGCCTACAGTTTACTATCTGTGTCCAGTCAATCTTACCTTGTTCTTGAAGTAAACCTCAATAGGCATGAGGAAGCCTGCGTAGCCCGACTCCTCCACTTTGTATGGAGGCTCCTTGCATACTGTACAGACGAAGAGTTGTTAATTGCGATAATCATTTCACTGTTATTACACTCACATTAGTCCTATGAATATAAAGGCATGCTGAAATTATAGTAGAGTTAATGAGATAGACAAATCTATTAGTTTAGTTTATTACCTCTGTTTGTCAGGGACCATGTAAAAAATCATGAATCTCATACAAAGAGAAAAGATGTGCCAGATTTATCTACTAGCTAATTTCTATCTGAAGTCCCTGCGCAGGTAGACACAAATACTAATATGACTCAAAAATCATACAGTATCTCGGTATTTTCTACAAAGTGGGCTAAATGTTCAGTTGTAAGTCAAAGCCATATGTGAGACGGCACAAGCACTTTCATTAGGACAAACTGTGATCAAAATAAAATGCAAAGACGGGGCTTCCTTCCCTGTTTGAAAATATACAGCTGCAAAACGTGTAGATGAAAAATGATATAAAATAAATATCCTATATTAAATAAAATAGGCCTATCCAGGCTGGTGGCGTGGCGTTTGACCAATGTGCATGGAGAGACTCGTTCAGTTTAGAGGGTGAGTGTAACCCATGTTATTTTTTGTTGCTACAATTTACAGATTACACTTAACTGCCTCACATGCAGACTACCGGTAGACGCTAGCTAGGTGGCTGTGCACAGAGAAGCCTCTAGTCCCCACTCAGTTACTGCAGCACCTGCAAATCAGACAGGTGTGTGGCCCATAATTTGTTGGTTTAAAAAGAGTGAAATGAGGCGTTGTAATCTAAGATTTACCTAAATTTTTTATAAATTGATTTGAATCTACCTGGGTGGGTCTTAATCCACCTGTGCAGGCCGCCCAAGTAGCGCCTATGTATGGGAAACACTGCTATCTCTGAGAATGCTCCTTCAGTTGTTTTCAGATCCAGAGGGAGAGTGGGGGCGGGGTTGTGTGAAGAGTGCAAGAGAGGAGAGATGCAAACACTGGCATGGCTTTACGGTAGAAACGGGTTATGTAATGCACCATCAAACTATGTCAATAAACACAGTCCTTTCTCATCCTGATTCCATTTGAAAATACACTGATGTACCTTAAAAAGTCAATATACCGCCTAGCCCGACTATAACTAATGCAATTATACAAATAAAAGTTAAAATAAAACAGCGAATACTCAATACTAAATTCAATCATAGATCCAACCATAAATACAAATTTCAATTCTTACATCCAACACGATGCAATATATATAAAATAATCTAAGACACTGTGTCTCTATCAAATGAATGTAGACAAGAATGATTCTTAAAAATTTTTTGGCATTAGGGGAAAAAGTATGGAAATCTATGTATGTTTTAAAAGCATTAGGGAGCTTGTTCCATTCCTTAATGTCCTTCGATGAAACAGCAGATTGTGCGAAGGCAGAGCCTCTTTTAGGGATTCGACAAGTTCCCTTCGCAGCTGACCTTGAAGCTCTGATCATTTAATTAACTAAAACCCTCTAAAGTCTCTCAAAAAATGAGACGTTATTTGACGATGGTAGTCCTGTCAAACTTTATTCCTCATTACCACGAAGGTGATGATCATCATTCTAATGCTTTAATGAACTTTTTTAATAATGAATTTTTCATATAAAAGAAGATGGTGATATATGTGCAATTTGTTATGTTTGTCAGGATATTAATGTTACCCACATCACCCCGTCTTAGTTTTATTCAAGGGCACCTAAAAATAGTAACAATGCAAATAAATTATCTGTGGGTTTGTACACATGTTTAGGCATTTACAAGACGAATGGTGAATGAACAAATTTATAAAAACAGCCAGAAATGTAAAGAGAAAAACAGCATATGGATTAATTCACTGCACCATATCCACCAGGGTACTGTTCATGAAGGCTCTCTATAGACTATCCTCATTTCAACCTCTGAAGGATCATCTTACACAGTCTTTTTCTAAAACTGAGAATTTAGAATCATACAAGCTGCAACAATTTTTAAAAAATCCCAACATTCGCTGGTTAAAGCTCCTCAAATGCGATAATTTGTTACTTTTCTTTATCATAACTTTCCTCATCTCTTACCACCTTTAAAGACAAATTAAAATCTTGTTTTCCAATACTCTGCTACTCTGCACTGAATCTTCAGCGTTTTGACCATTATCCATCTGGTATGTTTATTTTACACTATCTTCAATTAGTCTCTGTTGTTTTAATCTTGTTAATTTCTGCAAACTTTAAAATCTTGTGTGTTTTAGATGTCTCATTCCGTATTTCTTACTTACTGTATTCTGTGCAGTATCTAAAGCACTGTTAATTCCCTTTGTTAATGACATGCTATATTAATAAAATTGCCATCTCTTATAGGGAAAGTGGGCCTGAACGTAGGTGTTTGTGTTCACATATTGTTGTCTCTCTTGTCTTACCTCTCTTAGGTTTGGGGAAGCTGTCATGCAGGCGGAAGACAACCTTTTCTACAAAGTGCTGGATGTCGCCGGTCTCTGGCCCTCGGACAAACACCATCCAATCGTGGGTGAAACCTTCTGATGTCACTTTCTTCCTTAGCTGTGCTCTGTGGCCCAACTCCAGCTTCACCTGCACTGTGCACTGAAAAGGGAAGAGTAGACATTAAACAAACTGTATATTACTATACGAGCCCTGTAGGCGGGCGAGCATGTGCAAAAGCAAAAATAGGTAAAATATGAACTACAAGGGCAGGATGAGAAGCAAGATTTACCTAGATAAAGAAACTGAAAAAGATGTAGAAGCGGAACATTTTCTGCCATATGTACACTTTGTACATTTTGTGTTGTGCAGAGAAAGGTCAAATAAATGCCTTAAGATTTTTCTGCTTCTGTTTAAAATGCATGTGGATTCCTTGCTTAAAAAAGGCAGAGGTAAATTTAATGCTTTTCTTTTCCTAAGTCTATATTGATGTAACCTACAAGATATCACATCTTAATGTAATTTAAGTCACATATAAAATGTGTCAGTCAAAAAACAAGAAAACAAGAAATAAAAAAGATAGGATATTTAAATTTGAACAATTAATGTAACAACTAGGGCTGCAATTTAGGATTATTGGGAAACATTTATATGAAAACTACATTTACCCCACATGACTTCCTTGCCTGCAATATATCACTAAAATAAATCAGTCTTACTGTTAATAGTACGTCTATGTAGAGCTGAAATTATTGGTCTATAAGATTGATTAGTTCAAATTAAAATACTGTTTACTATTTTTCAAATCAAATACTCATTAAGTTAGTAGGTAATTGAACTTGATTTCTCTTTCAAAACCAGAGCTATAAGGTGCCTCACAGGGCCACAGAAAATACAGAACCATAAAATACAACAACAATTTCTGGGAGTTTTATGGCAAATCTGCCATAAATTCACTGGGTACATCTGTTCCAAGGTTAATATTTGTTTGTTTTCTTAGTCTCATATGATAATAAACTTAATACTTTTGGGTATGGGACTGTTGGTTGGACAAAATAAGACATCTGAACACTGGGCTGCAAGACACTGTGATGGTCAATTTTGATGGGCACTTACACTGTTCTCTGATGTTTAGAAGACCAAAGAATAATCAAGAAAATAAACTGCAGATTAACTGTTAATGAAAATAATTGCTAGTCACAGCCCTGTGTTATAGGCTTGGAATCCTGTGTAGCAGATACGATGCTAACTGGGGTTGCTCATGAAATAAACAAGACGTTTTCTGCAGGGAAAGTTTTACATCCGCTTTTTTAATACCGAATGCAATTTAATATGTTTCACAGTCATACCAGTGTGAAAGATATCAATAAAAACCACTATGGATGATAAGACCCAGAAGTATTTAACGAATGCAATATGTAATAAATGTAAATTTATTTATATTTATTTCATTTTTGTCATTATTTCCTGGCCTATTCCTCATAATTTAATAAATTAATCCTTAAACATGACCTGGAGCTGGACAAGCAGCATAAAAAGGATGGATGGATGGATTCACCAATGAAGAAAACTAATTTTAGGTCTGGAACAGTAGTGCTGAGGATTTTCAAGACAGTTTTTTGGTAAAATCACATAAAAACATTTCATTAGTAAACTTACTGCAAACAGCAGGCTAGAAAAAATATTTGACTTTTGTAAATTAAATTTAAGACTAATAATTTTAATACTTTTTTTTTTGAAGAAACTGAATTCAATTCTTTTTAAGACTTTACAAGGCCTGCAGATTCCCTGAAACATATAAATAATAATAACAGTAAATTTTATTTATATAGCACTTTTCTTAACAATGTTACAAAGTGATTTACAAAAAGAAATAAACAAAACAAGGCAAATGACAATAAGACCAAAGAAAAGGAATACACAGGAAGTAATAAAAATAAAATTAATAAGATCAAATAACAAGAATTAAAAAGAGTATAAGTGAAAACCTGTCAAACATTTCCAAAATCTTTCACAAAGAGAAATATTTTAAGGAGAGATTTTGAAACAAGCTAGAGCCTTTGTGTGTCTAAGTTCATTAGACAGTGTTACATAGTGTGTGGGCTCTAATAGCAGAAGCCCAGTCGACCCTTGTCACCAACTGTGATCTTGGAGTAAAATAAAATTTTAAAAATCAATTCAAAATCTAACAGGGAGCCAGTGTAGGGAGGAAAGCACAGGGGTGATGTGATCATGCCTCTTTGTCTGGGTATTGAGTTGAGCAGCAGCATTTTGTACTAAATAGAGAAGTTAGAGGGAGCCCTTTGTAAATCAGCAATTGATAAAAAATTACGTAATTTTAAAGAGGATCTTGAGCTGGAAGAAACAAGACTGAACAACATTTTTTGACTTGATCATCAAAACAGACGTTAGCATCAAAAATTAGTCCTACATACCTAGCAGCCTGCTTAATGTTATTTGACAGACAGCCAAGATTAGCACCAACTGAGCTGATGTAATTAGGCAGACGGAACTGAACGACCTCAGAGACTTATCATCGTTAAATTTAAGGAAATTTGGGAACAATGAGAATTTAATATCAGAGAGGCAAGTTGTGAGATTGGCTAGGATCTTAGGATCTGTGGGTTTTAACAGCATGTATTACTGAGTGTTGTCAGTACAAAACAATAAATTTCATAATGACTGTGAGTAACTTGGCCAAGAGGAAGCATGTATATAGAAAACCGAGGGGGCCGAGAACAGAGCCTTGAGGGACACCACATCTCAGCTGAGCAGTCGAGGAAGCAGGGTTACACAGAGTGACAGAAAAATTTCTGTTGGAGAGATATGAACGTAGTAAACTAAGAGCCATACCCTTGGATCCTACCCAAGTCTCTAAGCGCTGTAAGTGGATACTATGATTGACTGTATCAAAGGCTGGACATAAATCTAAAAGGAACTACAATCAAGCAGTCACCTGCGCCTGTAAAAGGTCATTAGTAACCTTAACAAGTGCTGTCTTGATACTATGAAGTTCTCTGAAACCAAACCGGAAACTGTTGAAAACACTATTATTGTTCATTAGTAGGGACTAGGAGTAGAGAACTGTTGTGGCACTTTAAAAACGACAGCTTTATGGTCAGTTACAAGCATATCCACCAAATTAGGACACTTGGGAGAGAAACTAGATGAGAGTGCCAGGTCTAAGTTGTGAGCTTTAAAATGAATGGCCCCGTTAACAGATTGAATGAGGTTTAAATTGTCTATAAGGTCTTAAAAATTTGAGATCTGGAAATGGGAAGGGAACATACTTGAATATTAAAATCATCAAGAAAAAGCACTCTGTCATATTTAGGCATAACAATGGATAAAAGCTCAGAAGACTAAGATATAAAACTAAAATTACCAAAAGTTACAACAAGGTACTTAAGATCTAACATATAAAAAAAGCTAGATCACCCCTCTTCCAGAGGGCCTGGGAACATGAAAATATGCTAAATCAGAGGGCCTAGCCTCAATCATGGGAAGAGGCAAAACTTGTTTGATGTCAGAGCAGAAGGAAGAAACACGGGCAAACAGTAAATAGGAGTTGTTCTTGTTTACACCTCTAAATATGCCATGTGGGCCGGAGGCTCTACAGTAGACTGTACAGTGTACTGCAAATTAGCCACTAGCATTCAGCGACCCAACCAACTGGGGTGGAGAGGAAGGGACAAGGAACTGATGGTGGCTGTGGGTTCTCATGGCAGAAGAGTGCATGATCTGTATCCACACAGTGTGTTTAAGTCGCCGACTAAGGATGGGGTGTCTGAGTGGGCAAGTGATGTGATGAGGGAGGAACATCAGAACTGGAAGAAGGATCACCTGCTGTCTCCGAGCAAGGAAGACATCCAAAGTGTCTGAGCATAGCCTTTCAGAATCTTACAACAGGAAGAGGACATTGCCTGGGATGAGGGCCTTTGATTTGGCTTCACAGTGGAGCAGCAAGCCACCCGAACACTGTTGGCCACGAGTGGAGGGGAAGCCGCAGTATCAGCAGGCGCTGTTTTTGGAGAGGAGTCCAGATCAGGACAATTCAGAACAGGAGGAGTATCAGCTGGGTGGACCGGAGTGTCGTCAGACAGGGTCGCATAGCACTTGAGGAGGTTTAGGCGAGGGGGTAAGGGATTCCCATCAGAGTCTCTCTTGTGACCATGGACCAGCACTACAGCCCAGGACAACTGATGATTAGGTGTTGAGCAGGAGGAAAGCCGTGGACAAGTGGAGGGATCCCATAGAACTATGTCCTGGATGGCTGCACTGAGAGTGGCTTCTGGCCATTTAGACGGCCCAGAAGCAATGTCCATGAAGCTGGTCAAGAGAGTCTTTCTTCTGCAGTTCATCAATAAGCCGTTGAATATCCTCCATAAGATCAGTGATCTTTTTGTTAGCTTTCTTGAGTAGCACACAGTCCTCACAGGGCATAGCTGTTTTGGTTAACTCTCGATTTACTCCAGATCCAAACTTCCAATGACTGATTCCTTTACCCGGTTAAAGCATTGTATGTAAAACTACAAGGATCTA
The DNA here is from genome assembly GCF_016859285.1 of Xiphias gladius. NCBI lineage: Eukaryota > Metazoa > Chordata > Actinopteri > Istiophoriformes > Xiphiidae > Xiphias > Xiphias gladius. The sequence goes on from NC_053405.1 coordinate 9,491,006, forward strand.
AAAAGTGTATCATAAAATCATGGCTTAAAACTGGATAAAATGAAGATTCAGGACAGAGCTTTTTGATGGACAAACACAATTCCGACACATAACCAAAACCAATAGTGAGATTAATCCAAATGGCCCATTATTCATTGGTTTCTAATTCCACTTTAAACAAAACCTCATAATCTCTATTTTGAGTGTTTGGAGTTAATACTGAAGAGGAGAGGCGCAACACTTGGCCTGGACAAACACAAAGCTGGACCGGCGTTGGGACGGTTCCTGTGGAATGGGAATGATTAGCTGCCCGAGCCGAAAGATTTCAAAAGGTTTGTCCAGAAGAGGGGCACATTGCAGGGCTACCTCTCTCTGCCAAGAACAATGACTGCAACGGGACACGCAAATGACACCGTGCTGGTGCGGTGGTGGTGATTGGCATAGCAAGTGAAGAGGCTGTGGAGATGGAGTGCAGAAGGGAATGAGGGGTGGGTGGTAGACGAGAGGGGACAGAAAGGCACTTTATGTCCAGGGGAGGACTGAAGAATGTGGGGATTTGGCCCCGGCACTGAGCAGCTCGTGAGCTGGGACTGAGTGGGGGGATTAGAGGGGACAGGATTGAGATGAGCTCGTCTGGCACTCTCCAGCTCTCTCTCTCTCTCTCTCTCTCTCTCTCTGCCTCTCTCTCTCCCTCTCTCCCTGCCTCTCTCTCTGCCTCTCTCTCTGCCTCTCTCTCTGCCTCTCTCTCTGCCTCTCTCTCTGCCTCTCTCTCTGCCTCTCTCTCCCTCCCTCTCACGCACACCTCCCCTGCCTGGCACGACGCCCGGCCATTCTGTGGCAGCCATGCCCTTAAACTCCAGAACTCGGGACTCCACCACACCCACAGTGAGCTGCCACCCCCCCCCCCAAAAAAAAAACAACAACAAAAAAAAAAAACATCAAACATCAAACAACAAATGTCATAGAAATGAAAAATAAACTCAAATGCCTCTAAGATGTAATTTCTACCAAAAAAGCAAAAACACTAAGGGACAAGGAGGCAAAATGAGGCAGAGAAAATGCCAAGCCTGCAACTAAAGATTATTCTCAATACTGATGATTCTACTCATTGTTTTCTGGATTAATCAATTACTCATTTAGTCTATGAAATGTCAGAAAATAGTGAGAGTGCTCATCTCAATTTCTTGAAGACCAAGATGATTTCTTCTTCACCTTATTCAGTCTGACTAACAGTCCAAAACGCAAAGACATTTAATATACTATCATATGAGATAAAGAAAAGCAGCAAATGCTCAAATTTTAGAAGCTGAACCTGAGATCATTTGGTAGCTATTGTTTGGAAAAATGACTGAAACGATTAATAGATCACGAAACAGTTGCAGACTAATTTTCTGCAGACTGAAAAATCTATTAATCAACTAATTGTTTCAGCTCTAAGGAAAATACTAGGACAGCAGCTAATGATTATTTTCATTTGCGAATAAGCTGTTGATTATCTTTTCTATTAATCGGTTTGTATAAAAATGTCAGTGAATAGTGAAAAATGCCTATTACAATTAGAAATTGAAATGTTTGTTTTGTCAAATGAACTTTCAAAAAACCCAAAATACTTAATTTACTGCGATATAAAACAGAGAAAAACAGCTAATCTTCAAATTTTAGAAGCTGGAGAAAGCCAATGTTTGGCTTTTTTTTTTTTTTTTTTTTTTAGAAAAAGTACTCAATTAATCCATTGTGAAAATAATTACTAATTAATTTTCTGTTAAACAACTAATCTACGGCTGCAATTAACAACTACTTTTTTGATATAGACTAATCTGTCCATTATTTCCTTGATTACTTGTTTGATGTCAGAAAATACTGAAATATGCCTACCACATGTTCTTAAAGACCAAGTTGACGTCTTCTAATGTCTTGTTTTGTCTGACAAACAGTCCAAAACCCAAAGATTTTAAATTTAAAATCATATAAACACAAAGACAAGTAGCAACTGCTCACATTTTAGAAGCTGAAAAAAAGCAAATGTTTGATATTTTTGATAGGAAAAATTACTACAGTTGCAGATTAATCCTCTGTAGATCAGATTGTATATTAACTGATTAATCTTTCACTTTGTGAAAATACAGATAGGTAAAGAAAACTATACTGACAGAGACTGGCATGAGCTGAAGTGAGTAAAACTGTTTGTAAAAATATGAAACAAAGTAACATTCGAGAAACACCAGAGATGTTCAGAAACATAATCTTAAAAATCTAACTACAGACTATAATTTCTATCTATAATCAAACAATTAAGAGCCCAGGAGGCATTAGGAAGCTGTGGATGAAGACATAAAATGAGAACAATACTGATGGAGAAGGACATCAAGTGAACTGTGTCAAACTGCCTAAATGGGGACATACCTCTAAAAAACAATGGTCCTGTTTCTCAATCATTCAATTGTACTAATATCAGATGGACAAAATTACTAATGGCAACACATTTATTTTGCTATCTTCCACTAAAGGCCACAAAGGGGATACAAAAACAAATCACACAAAGCCACTAACATTGAGATGATGTGTGCATAACCTCTCTCTCTTTCTCATACACAGTGCTCCAATTGAGGGGAAATACAAATTTTGGCAGACGCAGTGGCTCCCATGAAAACAATGAACTCCCAGCTGCCATGTAAATAACACCCCTCATGACCATGTTAATCTCTTCCAGCTAATAAATGACTGAAATGAAAAGTCAGAAAGCTTCCCTAGAAGAGGACACACAAACAATCAAGACAACAGTTGTGTTTGATGAAGCTCTAGGCTGAAAAAGTTACTTGTATTGGAAAATGGTAAATCCTGGAGAGCCACAGGGGTGTCATAAATAGCCTATCTGCAGCACCCAAGGAAAACAGCAAGTATTGCAAATAGGGTGTGTGAATGACTGAGAGGGAGTACGAAAGGCTGCATGACCACACATCCTGTCATCCCAACTGCAGTGTTTATACACAGAAATCTCCATGATCTCTACTCTTAATCTGACAGACTAATATGAGGCTGATCAACACTGCAAATTGTATACACTCCAGATGTACCACTTTATCAGGTACACCTGGGTAAAATGTATGCTATCTAAGATAAAATCCCTGCAAAGAAAAAATCAACAACAAAAAAACTTCATTTCATGAGGGGAATAAAGTCATTTTTATCAGTGAGGGTTGACAAAATATTACCTGTTACAGTATTGTCATATTGAATAATATCTCCTACTATACAGCAATTCAATTCAATGCCATAAAGCATGCATCTGAATCAACGCCTCTCTAAAATAGTTTTAACAACAACTAAACGTTATAACATTCATGGAGGTAGGTTTCATTGCAAAGCTGCTGTATGAGACTGCATTATTTTTAGCTACATTTTTAGCCAATAAACTGGCAATTGTGTATATATTTGTGTAGTAAGAATTAAAAATCTAATTCAAATCTTCCACATGTAACATAGGTAACATTCATCACAGAAGTAAAACTTGACTATCCTTTAATCTTGTAACAGAAGACTTCCTCTAGATGCACATTCACAGATGTAGTTAGAACTTCAAAGGGACCAACACTGAATGGGGAAGAGTTCCAAGAAAGTGGCTGAGCCACTTTCCATGGGTGTTTGGCCTACCCATCTGAAATCTAGTCCTGAATAACCTCAGCCATTTAGTGAGTAACCCATTCTAAAGCAATATCTCCCTTACGGTTAGTAGATATGTAATTTGTTTCATCACTTCTGTTTTCTGCAAAATAAATCATGTAGCTTTTTATGACGATATAAATCTTACCTGTATAAATTTGCACATGCAGAAGTATTAAATGTGAAGGCATGATCTTGCAAGATCAAAGGTTTTACGTGCCAGTCGTTAAAATTATGCCTTATATTCTGCGTTCTTTGCTTTATATTATGAACGGACCATGCAAGTGTGGTCATCATGACTGGATCCACCGTTTGCCACACAGAGAATTTGCCAGCCTCTCCACCATGCTACATGTATTTTAGTCTACAATCATGAATGTGATGCGTAAGAATTCAACATTGACCAACTGTTGGCAAATAATGCAAATGTATTACAGGAGTTTTATGGTCGCTGCTGGTTTTATTTGCCTCGTATATGTTAAGGTTTCAGGCCGCTGGCAGTGGAGACACCACCCCGCCTCTCCAGCCCAACCTGGAGAGGACAAATCTTTTCCCCGGCGCCTTGTAGCGGCTCCTTAGCCTTTAGCCAACGGCCGACACTCTCCTGATAGGTAGACTAGCTAGCTAGATTAGCCTAGCTACACAAAACCTCGACTCAAATTGGTCCTCAGAGTGTTCAGTTGAGGGCATGCGCCTTTTTAAAAAAAAACACAGCAGAGCAGAAGAAACACCAGGTGTGAATCTCTTTGTGTGCCTGGTTGTGGCTACAGCTATGCAGCGGTGCTGAATGGTGTGGTAGACTGAAGCTAGCTAGCGGTAAATACCGATGTATGAGTGCCCAGCTAGCATAGCTCCAGAGCCAAACAACTACGAGTTCATTAGCAGCAGGAGCTTTTTTTCTTCTGGCGACCAGAACAGAGGATTCATTCCTGCCCTGCCAGTGCGCAGCCTGCTGCCATTTTCGCCGTGAAAAGTTCAGATTCCATAAGGAGACACAAAAGCCACTGTACCTGGTTCTCCATGTTTCTCTGGCCTCAGTGATTGTTGTATTTATTTACAGCGGCGTTTGTGGAGCGTCTCTCCAGCCTCTGCTCCTCATTGTGTGTCAATCCAGCCCAGTAGCGGAAGGTAGACGGCTCCCCTCCCCTAGACGGCCGCTGGAAGGCTACCAAAACAGAAAGCTGTTTTAGCCAATCAGGGAGCGGTAAATTTAAGCACCCTTGAAAGGGACCAATCAGAACACTCGAGAGGCGGGGCAGCCCCCGAGCTGCAAATACAATTAAAGCATTTACTGGAGGTTTTCTCGAGTGACAGCGGGCTTGTCCCAATGGCTACAGCTCTGTTTCAATTGTAAAATGCACTTGATGCTAATTGATTAATCCGACTGTATGGGTATCGTATTTTAGCTGTTACTATCAGTGTTGTAAATGCAGTATCGGTAACATTATGAAATACTTATGCAATTTAATATGGCTTACTATGCAGCGATGGAAGAAGTAGTCAGATCCTTTACTCATGTAAAACTACAAATACAAGGATTTTAAAATTCTCGTACATTTAAGATCTAAAATTTAGACTTGAATGAGACAAAATACTTAGATCTTTATTGGTATAAAACACCTTTTTTCTATTACTTATTATTTTATTATGTATTTATTTTATCAGGTATTTTCTTGGTTTTGTGTCTCTGTAAAGCACTTTGCAGCTTGCTTTTGAAAAGTTATATACAAGTAAAGTTCTTATTGTTATTATTCCCCACCCTGCTACACAACTGAGTCTGAACTGAGCGCAGTGAGTATGGTGTATAGATTTCAGTCAGTCGCCTGGCTTTCAGATGACTTTCAGATGACTGAAAGCCAGTCAACACTGTGAGAAGCACTGGTTCTCCACAAACAATTTAAAATAAATAATATGTAAAAGTTCAAAAGTATCATGTGTCAAATGTATTAGAGATGCAACAATTAGTCTATTAATCAGTTAACCAATTGAAGAAAATTAATTAGGAACTATTTTGATAATGGATTTATCATTGGCTGGTTTTAGCTTCTCAAATGTGAAAAAATGTGCTGCTTTTCTTTGTCATATATGACAGTTTATAAAATATCTCTGAGTTTTGAACTGATTGACAAACAATACAACCTATTTTAAGATGTCACCTTGAACTGTGGGAAGTTTGAGTGGGCATCTTTAACTACTTGTTGACATTACATGGACTGAACAAGTAATCGATTACTCAAGAAATCAGCAGATTAATCAATAAAGAAATGTCCAGTTAGTTGCAGCCCTAAGAGTATCAAACGTAAACGTACTTGCAAAGTAAAATGTCCACTATGACTGAAATCTGATTCTACCTAAAATTATTAAGACTGTTAATACTGGGGTAGAAAGTAGTATTTTACTGTTGTAGCTGATCAAGGTGGAGCTAGTTGTAAGTACTTTATACACAGTTAGGTAGTTTAGTCCAGTGGTTCCCAAACTACAGGTCAGGTACCTCCAAAGGGTCACCAGATAAACCTGAGGTGACACAAATCTGTTTTCAGTTTTAGGACTTCTCTCTAATCTTACATTTTTCATGAAATATTATATAATTTTAAAGCTGTGGGCCGAAAACAATAATTTTAATGAAGAGAAGAGAGAAGTTTACAGAGGAAATCACTCTATTGTAGAACTGCTAACAACTCATGGACATAGCCTGCACGAGAAGCTTATTCCTTTGTATCCCGGTGTTAATTTTTTAACACATCAATCAACAGAAAATCTAAAGTGTTTCATAAAGAAGTTATGCATGATTGCACCATGCATTTAGCTGTATCACAGAGATAAAGGATTTGTAAACTTGAGTATATCTGGATAAATGTATTATTACCCCTAACTCAACAGGTAGTCGTAATGAGCTTATAGAGCCTCTGTCTCAAATGGCCCAGTGCACTGGTTCCATTTCAATTGTTTCATCTGGAAAAAAAGCAGTATGTCCTCAGTTTTTTACAGAGTCAGGGCCTGAAGGACCATTGCAGTCAAGTCTCTGCTGTGCTCAGACTTTGATGTGAGATTATCGGGCCTCAGCTCAGGGACAGGAGGTCACCACTATCTCACTGGCCTGGTGCCTCCCCTTTTTCTCCTGCCACTCAAACTGAACCACTCTCCCTGTCGAATCTGAGTCCGACTTGTGTTGAGACATCAACCTTTAAATCCTCCTTTTCAATATGTAGGGAGAGACAGATATACAACATGAAGATGTGTTCCACAGGTTTCACACACAAAACATATAGTTTTATTACAATTAATAGCAAATGTGTTTTAAAATGTGTCAACAAGTGCGATTTATAAAAATGTAAACCAATGAAGAATGTTCAGTAGATATTAAGGTACTTCATAATTTTCATCATTTTTACATGATAACGAAACTAAAAATAAATAAATAAATAATATAATAACCCATAACAAACACTTAATAAACGATTCGGGCAAAAAATATTTCTGAATAAATAAATGGGTAATGGTGGGGTGGCTGAAGTACATTTGGTAGCAATCTGGAAAATCTTTGAAACCCTTACTTCTCTTTGAGGCCCCATAACTTTATCATGATTTCACCTAATAACATCATAACTACATGTTAAAGAGAATAAAGACTTTGAACTTCATTGGCATAAACCTTTTATACCGTAAAGTGCATCTTTTTGATATCATTTGAATAAATTCTAACTTTATCACGTACATTTACAGACACAACTGGTGGTTTATGTCAGTCCAGGGTGGGATATAGTCATATGTTTTCTCCATCCTGCTACACAACTGTGTCTGAAGTGAGTCAAACATGTTTGTTATTTGCAATATATCATGAATCATGGATCCTGACCTCCCAACGGAAAGCTGTGGCAAACAAGAGACAGTGCTTTCTATGGCCACATTGGAAAAAGTCAGTGGGTGGCTGCCTGCAGGCACACATACATTTTTTTTCAGAATTTTAGATTCTAGTTCTACCTGATAGCTGGAATTTCAGTTTATTATTTAAACATTACATTCTGAAAAGTGCTGAAAAAAATCTCATCAGCCCACATGAGGTCACTGCTGAACATTTACATGTAGAGAACATCTTGGCATTTGTGGGTAGGTACACGTCTATTTGCATAGGCTATCTGCTGTTGTCCCCTTTCAAAGTAGATTGGGTTTTAGAGTCTTTTTGAAACTGTTCATGGTGCTCCATGGTCAGTTTGTGCAGCTTGGCTGCTTCCACCGCTTCCTTCTTCGCTGGGTTCCTGAAGAGAGAAAACATTTAGATGCAAACAGGCACTGTCATCACCTATCATCCTTTCGAGACACAACTATCTCATCCCCAGATCCAAAATCTGGCCTATACATTTTAGTGCGTGCTGTAGTTAAATTGTTTACTGCTTTTGTCAGGATGAATTTAACCCAGATTAACAAGCATAAAACTAATTTCTCAATGGGAAACTAATTTGTGATTAAAAAAAATTAAATACAATAGAAAAACAGCAAAATAAATCTTTGTCTGAGTAACAGGGCATTCCAGCCAATACCAGTTCTAGATTTTAACATCTAATACATTACTATGACATATTATTATTATTATTATTATTATTATTATTATTATTATTATTATTATTATTATCATCACCGTATTATCAAAAGAAGTTGTAACACTGTTTCTGTTTCTGTTAACTAAACCAAAAAATTGGTGAGGCTGAGAGTGTCACTGACATGACCTAGTGGATCATAACAAGAGTTTTGTGTTGGCATGCTGACCAATCTCTGACACATGAGGGGTCTTGATCTTATTTGGTGGGGGCATTGGACAGTCTGACCTGGGCCTTGGCGCAGACTCAGCCGCCTCCATTTTGTTGTTGTCTTTCTGCATTACTGTCCTTGATACAGTCAGCTCTCAATACCTAGACATTGTCCATCCATTTCACCTTGTCAATTAAATAATGATAACAAAGAGGGTTTTATTATTAATACTTAAATAAATTTATATCACATTCTTATATTTACACAAAGTGTGTCACTATGTTGAAATTCACAATTTCAATTCTCAGAATAATATATGAGGCTTTCATTTAATCTCCAGCCACTGCTTACAAAACCATAACAAACTAGTAAAGCAAAGTTTTGAATGTAAATATATGTGATAAAACATGCAAAAATATAACTGTTTTCGTTCTCTTTACCAACAATATATGATAGGTCATGATGATGATACGACCAGCTTATTCTATTGTATAGTAACGGAAGAAGGCATTAAATCCTCTATCTTGGTTTATTTATTATTATTAATTTTATTTTATTATTCATTTAAATTGTAAGGGACCATGTACAATATTTAACATTAATATTACCCTTTGATGTATTGTACCAGAGGTTGCTTAAAGCTAATTTTCATCTGCAGTCCATGGCAGGTCATCAGATCACCACATGTAATATTTAATCTTATGCACTATATATACAGTATATGTATGTGTGTGTGTGTGTGTGTGTGTGTGTGTGTGTGTGTGTATATATATATATATATATATATATATATATATATATATATACAACGATCATAAACGTTACCCGTTTTAATGTTTGGCTGAATGGTGTATATATACAGTAAATGTCGCAATTCCAATACTGCCATAGAGTAGGCCCTATATCCTAATATATATATAAACAAGTTTGTGACAGCAACATTTATTATCTGCATCATTTACTTAAAGTCCTAGTTAACACGTGTATATCTTGATAAATGTATTGTTATTTGTAACTCCACAGGTTGTCATATTAAAGCATTTTATTAGTTTAAGACATCCCTTTTATACAGAGTTAGGGAGTGAGGGACCATTGCAGTCAAGTCTCTGCTGTGCTCAGACTTTGATGTAATTATCGGGCCTCAGCTCTGGGACAGGAGGTCACCACTCTCTCACTGGCCTTGTGCCTCCCCTTCTTCTCCTTCCACTCAAACTGATCCAACGTAGTGCCAGGATGTTTTCACGTGTTTCTCATTACATACTGGGTGCAAATCTCTAAATGTATTGAGTATTTCAAGTTTCCCAGTATTTGGTGTTTTGCATCTTTTAGGCTACAAGAGTGCAGGGCACGCTAAGATGATATGCCGGTCCAGTAGAAGTAAGACAGGCTAAATAAAGCTGATAACTTATGACAGTGTTTTTATTTAACTTACTGTGATAATTGTGATGAATCCACATGTATTATTTTTACAGTTAGTAACCGAAAATCTTCCATCTTGTATGTATGCTGTATTATGACAGTAGCAGATTTAAGAAATAACTTGGAGATGACAAAAGTAGTTAAATCAAAATTTAAAACAATTATTAACACTAATAGGTACAAAAGGTTGTGTAACATAACCAAACTACAGCAGTGAGTATCTCCAAAGTCCAAATGCAGCAGGAATCAATAGTAGTATCCGCAGGCCAACAGGCTAGCAAACATTAAGTCTACTGTCTAACTTTGGCACATGAACGAATCCGGTGAGCCACAAAGCTCCCAACCGGTCTCTTCGGCATTCATTGGTGTTCTTCGGCAGTATGAAGAACTGCAAGTCTGTACGAGAGCTGGTATCAGCAGCAGTCAGGTCAAGTATACAGGTTTATATGGGTTTTGTAGTACCGATACTAAACCGTCTCAGCAGTGAGCGCACACAGCTGCGGCAAACCCCAAGGGGAAAACATGTATCAGTCAGTCACTACTGCACTGCTTAAAGCTAAACTTTGTCAAATAGTACTCAGGTTTATTTGTAACACTATTTAAGATTGTAATGCTTTAAAGGTGCTATATGTAGGTTTTTGCTATCGCTACATAGCCAAAGTTAGCATTATCAGCCATTTACTTACCAAGAGCGTTAGCCATTTTTGCGTGTGCAACACAACAGGTTAGAATACACCCTCTGAGTAGTGCTAATTCTCCTCTCACTTTGGACTGAAGGCAGACTGGATGCTACAGTGACTAACTCGCAAAGTGGTATTACGAGATGGTTGGTCCATTGCTAGCTGGTCATCATGCTAACTTCAGTAGAAGAAAAGAGGTGATAGAAAAAGAAGCAAAACAACAGTTAAGATTGGCATTGCTTTCTACTGCTGGTGTAAACTCTTGGTGAGTAAAGGAATGAAGTTTGATGTTGAACTAATTTGGCCTAGACTGGTAAGTAAACAGCTGTTAATGTTAAGGTTGGCTATGTAGCGATAGTAAAAACTTACATATAGCACCTTTAATTTATTTGGCTGACAGTTCGTTTGGTAACATAAAAGCTGAGTAGGCAGGAGAACGCAAAGGCTTTTCTCAGTGTCAGACTTTAGAGTGTGAGCATAAAGCGATTTCCCGGAGGCAGTAAGTATTAAACTCATGAAAATACAAGTAGAAAGTATTCAGATGGTCACTTTAGGCCAGCATTAATCCAGTCTGCCTCTCAGTCAAATCTGAGTAAAAGAAGTCCAACCTGGCTGTCAAACAGGAGGGTGTTTGACTTATTTTGAGACATCAATCTTTAAATGTGTGCGGAGTGGCAGATATAAAAGATGAAGAAGTGTTCCACAGGTTTCACACACAAAATATACAGTTTTATTACAGTTAATAACAAATGTGTTTTAAAATGTGTCAAAAAGCGCGATTTATAAAAATGTAAACCGAAGAAGAATGTTCAGTAAATATTAAGGTACTTCACAATCATCATCATTTTTACAGGATAACAAAACTAACTTTATTATAACTGATAGTAGATGTTATCAAAAAATATTTCTCTGAATGAATGAATAAATCTACAGCAGTGATTCCCAACCTTTTTGACTTGTGACTCTCTTAATTAGGAAACGTCTTCTTCTGACCCCTTGTTACAGGTTATGTCCTTAGTGTGGACACCAATTGTTAACAAATGTCAACCACTTTGCAGTGCTGAAGGAAAAGTCAGGGAATCACCAAAGTCATTTGGATTTATTGTCTGAGGACCATGAATGTCTGTACAAGATTTAGTTCCAGGCCGTCTGGTAGATGTTGATATATTTCACAGGATGAGTGAAATATTTAATAAACATATATCTTAACTACTGAATTGCCTACTTTGAGAGACTGAGGGCAGCAGATGAAAAGTCAGTAGGATTCGTCCTCTGTGCACCATGAATGTCTGAACAAAATTTCATGGCAATTTATCCAGTAGCTGAGATATTTCAGTCTGGACCAAAGTGATGGGCTGAACGACTGACATTGCCATCCGTAGAGCCTTGCTGCTAGCATGACTAAAAATTATCTGCTGAGTCCTCAGATTTTTCACCTGAGACCTTGAGGGGTCCCGACCCCCAGGTTGGGAATCACTAATCTAGACACAGAGACCAACAGTTTTCTTTTAAACTATTACTTCCAGACAGGACATTGAAAAGTTACAGATAATTGATCCTGACATTATACCATTTGAAATTAGTGCCAAAACATTCAGTTTTATTTGTTACCTGGCTCTTAGTAATTCATATATAAGGACTGGTTGCTTTTGAGTATATCATCACCCACAGGAGGTCACTGTTGAACACTCAAGTACAGATAAAGCCTTTGCATTTCTTTGTGTAATGGATCTATTGTTTTATTTATCGTATCCTTCGGGAAAGATCATGTGAATGGAGGCACAGTGTACCTGAATATTCTCAAAAATACCCAAATTCAACAAAAATGTTATTTTGGTGAATCTGGGTCATCCATACAAAAGAAACAGATCTGCCTGTGATTGTTATGGAATGGTCAGTCATACAAATGCACATTAGAGTCATATTTCTGAGGTCCTGAATGAGATTAAACTGTTTTTATGGAGAAAGATGACAACAAATTATTTAATATTGACAAATAGGTGTTACTGAAATATTATGATACGAAATGTGTGACTGTAAAACCATTTCATGTTAATGTATTTTAAAACTCCCTGTAAACACATTCCACTTTAGTGAAGAAACTCTTGCACTGAAGAATGACAGCAATTATTGTTTCTTAGCAATACAATAGTTTCATCATAAGAAAACATACAGTACATCAATAAAATTTGTCACGTGCAGAATCAAGTGTGCATTCATATCTTGAAAATAAATAACAGCAATTGATTTACATATAAAAAATTCATATATTTTAATATCAAAGACAAACTCTTATTATGACTTGCATAATGTTTGACAGTCTTAAAACCTGAAAAAACTCAATGAAACCACACCTCATTTCGCACACCTATGTAGAAGTTCAAGCTCAGTCTTTTAAGTCAACTGCTGCCCTCAGCCTCACTATTTGGGATTTTCCTAAAAAGGTTTCTGAAAATACAAGCATGATTTGAAAAGAGAGACTAAGAGCACAGGTTTGAATTACAGTAATATTATTCCAATCGTAATTCTCCATTTGCTACTGTGTTGGAAATATGACTCTATATGATAAAAATTAAAATGTCACCAGTGTGACCGTATAATTAACCTCTATATTTACTTAGAGTTTTTAAATTTGATCTGTAGATGATAATAATTATTTCATGTATGTGAACTAAAGATGGAACTGTTGTAAATCCATCTGGTAATCCATCCATGATGTAAACGATCCTTTTACAGGATCAGAAAACAAGGATAACTTATATTTAGTTGTTGTTTGGTGTTAGCATGTGGATTAAAATACATGCCAACCAGTTTGGGAGTGACATTAAATTCCTGTGTTTTGAATTTTGGAAGCAGGGACAAACATTTCACTGTCACAGATTGTGTCTTTAATCACATATTGTGTCCTTAAGATAAGCAGCTGGTGCTAATGAGATCATTTTGGTGGCTTGCCATTAATGGACTACAGTACTAATGGAGTGCAATAACATAAATATTCGGCCGAAGTTAAACATGACCTTGCTAGCACCGTTTCCGTGTTTTGATTGTACCCTTCAGGACAATGTGAGGTAATCCAACAGCCCATTTATCACATGGCCAGTACTGCAGTCCAGGCAGTGAATACGGTATCTCATAGTTGGCGTCCAGGAAGGCTATCAGGGTGCTGCCATAAGCCACTGCTATCACAATGAGAATGTGCCTGGAGGATAAATAAAATGACAATCAATATACATAAGCATGTCTTTGAAAGAAACAGCCCTGTCTCCTAAAAATTATTTGTATACTGTATATACTAATTTGTTTTGCCAAATATATTTTGCATAAAATGTAATTTGCTGTATAGATTATGTTAACAGGTAGTACTTATGGTTGAGATGGCTGGTGGGCGTGCAAAGTGCAGGGCTTCGACAGTGGAGACGCTGTGGTTTGAGTCCAATGTGTGATTAGGTTTAGGACGCAAAAGCACTTCGGTCAAGGTTAGTGAAAGATTGTGGTTTTGATTATATCTTAATACAGTAAACACATCCTTAGTCAAGCTTCATTTCACTGTTGGCTTTTTCAACATTTAACCTAGACCACAATCTTTCCCTAACTGTTTCTATGACCTGATATCGAATAGCAAGAGAAATCTTATCAGTAAACGGAAATGTTCAGTAAAAAAATTTCCTGATTATGTTGATAAGAAACATAATTCAGGTGGTGTTATGTTTCATTGTTGCAAATCAGTAAATAAATGTAATTTATAAAGTAGTAGAAAGATAGGAGTGAAATGAAATGAAAGGACAGGACATGAAAAGAAAGCAAAGCAACGCAACGCATAGGAAAGGAAAAGGACACAACTAAACCAGAAATTACCAGATACCATGCAGGTAACAGAAGTTTAGCCGCTGCCAGACACTGCAGCCAAAACGGTCACTAATCCAGCATGAGATGGCGAGCACCCACAGAGCCACCGACAGCTTGGCCAGTCGCAGAACCTTCTGGTCAGTGCAGCTGAGAAAGAGAGAAATTTGGTTATTACAACAAATCAAAACTGTTCTAAATACAGATACAAATACCCAAAAGGCCACAGTTTTCGTACCATCTCATCTCGACTGCCAGACTGTAAAGCAGATGGAGGCCAAAGCAGTTTAAAGCATAGGCATTGGCTGTAGGTTTGACAAATGATGACAGTGAGGTGATGATAGTAATCCCCAGGACGAGCCTTGAAAATGTGGACCTGTGGTGGAACAGAGGGAGACAGAATAAAGAAGATGTGAGGCAAAGGTTGAGGTGCATGGACGGATTATGAGACAAGTAAAAGCCCCATTACCTCCAATATAAGAGTGAGACACTCAGTTTGAAAAGATGCAAAATGTGTCTGAACTTCAGTATTTAGTTCACGTTTGAGATGAAGAGAGGCTGTCTTGCTCATCCAAAGCACTGACATATCATTACCATTTAAGTTGAAATGCCGAACTCTTTAGCAAATAGCTTGTTATTTACACATCCAGCAGTTACAGAGCAGCATTATCAATCATTTGCAGTCATGTTTCTGGCCACCTGAGAAATGTAAGCTCAATATTCAATCTCTTATAGCTATGTTTTTGGTCTCTACCAATTCCTGAGGGAAATATCTGGCTCTTTAGCTTCTAAATGCTCAACTATTTTCACCAGCTAGTTGTTAAATGTGTCTGTCTGTTACTTGGTGCTGAGCAGGTAGTGTGCAGTAGGTGTTTAGGGCTTTTTCTCTGAAAACGACTCTGTATGAGCGGTGAGAGTGAATCAAAATATCATTAATCTTTCCCCCACAATATGGTTAAATATTTAAACAGGTTGGGTGGAGCTCCACTTTTTTACAATAGTGAGAACCCCTATCTGTCACGTTCAGGTGAAGACAGTGGGACCATATTATGTCTTTGTGCTAATGACTATTTTTTCGGCCTGTCAGCCGGGCTCCTCAGCCAGCACAGGTTATGTTTTAGAGTGTCGTGCTTTGGAAACACTCTGTCATTGTTTTTGTTTTCTTTAATTTATCTTATTAAAAGATTATTGAGCTGTGTGTGAGTCCTTATTGACACATGGATATATGTATTACCGTTTGCTGAATAAAGACAGAAACAAAAACCTTGGACCAACTTATGGAAACATAAATCAGTCATCCGTTGTTGGGTTGACTGTTACAAGATAATCTTACCTGTCTTTTATAAAAGAAGGGAACAGTTTGCGGGGGAACCAGACGGCATATCCCACAGCCAACACCCACAAGATTGACAGCTCATCCAACATCTGTCCAACGAAACTAAGAGTCATGTGGAAGTACGCTGAGAAGAGCCCTGTAAGAAGAGAATACAATTTCCTTTTCATGCTATTACGGAAACACAAACACATAAGAGCTCAAGAAAAACGACTAAGGGAGACAGGGAGCCATATTGGGAATGTAAAGTTTAAACTGACAGGGTGTTCATTGTTGGTTCAATTTTTACATCCACCTTCTGCTTTTCAGTCTGGGGGTTAGGACATACACATTCACATAAAGCGAGGAAAATTCCTCAATCGGTAGATGTTTGCAACAGGTGACAAGAGGTTGCAAGTAGCATTGCAACTAACTGTACTCTAACTTTCTAACTTTTATCTATTATTTACTAATTATTTTCTCAGTTAACAGCTGATACTATAAAATGTTAGCAACTTGTGAAAATGTCTGTCTCAAGCCCATCAAATGTTTTGTTTTGTTCAACCAGGCGTTTGAAATCCAAAGCTTTTCAGCTTACAATCGTAGAACTGTAGGAAAGTCAGAAAATAATCACATTTGAGCCAAGCCATTTCTGCTTGAAAAATTTCTTAAACGATTAGTTGATCATCAAAACAATTGCAGTTTCATTTTCAGTTGATTTTTCTAGTCATTGATTAAGAAACTTATTCCCAAAAGGTTGGGAACCACTGCTGTGAACCATAAAAGAATCAGTTCGGTTTGTCTCATGACCCACTTTCATGGCTGATTTCCTTTTTTTTTTTTTTTAAAAGTCCAATTTCTATGGCCTACGACAGATCTTCTACTTTACACCACAATGCTGGCGTGCCCAAGGGGTCCATTTTGGGACCACTTCACTTGTTTACTTGGCAGGTAATGTATGTAAGAATGTTTCATCTGTGTGTCCATAATATAATGCCTGAAATGAACACTGACAAAGACTGATTTATGCACATGTCAAATCATAACTCAACCAACAATTCACAAGAACAATGACTCATGTCTCTAACAGGCTTGCTGACTCACGTTCATACGCTAATGCAAACAAAACAGACTTTTCTTGAGCTTTAAGTGTCAAAATGACAGGTGTCCATATATCTGAAAAGGTAAGACAGATGCAGACCAAAATGATATATACAAAGAAGGAGAGAAAGAGCGACTGACCTACAAACATCATCATGGTCCACACCGTATGGATTGCCAGGCTCCTCTCTTTGGCATAAGGGTGGAGAAGGTAGAGCATGACGGGAGATATAATGAAGAAAATAAAGCTGCTCATCTGCAGGGAAAACATAGATCATCAACCAAAGGGAAAATTTTGACAAACAAACAACTAGCAAACAATAATAAATATTTATAAATAAATGTTTGTATTGACATATATGCTGCAGTGTACTGAACTTACAGTGTTGAAGTACTCCACCACATGTTCAGAGTGTTTGTAGTTGTCTTCACACCAGTCGACTTCTGAACTCTCGTAGGAGAAAACTCCTGGAATCTTTTCACCGGAGTAGACAACTGTCAGACAGAGATGGGAAACAATAGCCGTTGCCCTCTCATTGATCAATAACCCAGAGTACACCTGTGGATTTGCTCCCTGTCACAGAACCTTGCGATAGTCTTTTAAATAGATGTTTAAATGTACTGTGAGAAAAGTATAAATGGCTACACACTATAATGTAACAGTTAGCAGATATTAATGTATTTGTCAACAACTATATCTCTTCCTGTGGATACCCTTAAGTGGAAGCTGGTGTCTAAAGAGATAATGAAGGACAATATAGTAAAACACGTTTGTAATAATATAAAATGTGTCTTTATAGGAGTTATAATAAGTTATAATTGTTGACAAATACTGTACATTGATAAACACTTAAAAGGTCCTTATAGGTGCTTACATCAAGATTATAGCGTGTTATAAACCATTTATTTGCTGTTTGTATTCTGCTTATGAATGCTACATAGAAGGACTTAAAGTGTTGACGTATACATAAACTGCAACACTGATCATTTGAATCTAGTGTATGATTAAAATGTTGTTAAGAACAACCTTAAAAACATGATGACAAAGTAAACTAACACGGGATAAACTGATCCTTGACACCTGTACTTTACTTAAACCATTTCCTCTGATTTACACTTCACCAATTCAGAGGTAAATATTGTATTTTTTACTCCACTACACTATACTATATAAATTATGATGTATTATTATAGGATAAGACTTTATTGATAAGAAAATTTCACAAGTTCCAGCCGTATATAAATGAATCAAAATTAGCCCCACTTTTATCAGCTGCAGTATCAAAGTGATGTGGACATTAATGCATCAATTATTACAATCTGAAGTGGGCCATTCTGCATAAGAAGTACTTCTCTTTTGGTACTAAGGATATTTTGATATTAATAATTTTACTTATGTAGAATTTTCAAGGCAGAACTTTTACTTGTAACAGAGGATTTGTACACTATGGTATTGCTACTTTTACTTTAGTAAAAAAAGGATCCAATTACTTCCTCCACCACTTGTCTAATACAATCCAATCCAACTATTCTTCCATAAAGTCAACTTTTAGATAGATAGATGTTAAATCAGAGATGTTGTATTGAGTTTCAGTTGACTGGACGGGTGTACCTAATAATGTGACTACAGTAGATAATAGAGTAGAAACGCAGTAGATATGACGTGAGTGAATATTGACTATTAGATTGTACCACAGTAAATCAAAGAGCCATTATTATAGGAGCCGTGAAACATCACAAGGACACTGTAAACTCACTACTGATCACCACATACACAGTCTCATGCCCACAGGAATAACAACAGGAATATTCCGGTGATTCCTTGTTAGAGGTGGGAAAATTTTCCCACCTTCGCTTGTCGAAAAGAGCCTCAAAAGTCTAATTATCTGTTACTAAAAAAGGTGTCATCTTATGGCCTAAGTATCAGAAGTGAATGGGTCTTACCTCCCATGCTGCTGCTGCTGCCACCGCCTCCAGTCCGTCAGTGTTGCTCTGCTCCAAGTGCTTCAACAGGTGCAATTTACCTGGGCGGGGCATCGAAACCCTCCCGATCCTGTTGCACGAGTCATCAAGGGAAAATGTCTGGAAAGGACTCATTACTTCACTTTATTGTGCGGTAAAAAGTTCTTTAAAGTGCAGTAAAGGCAGTGGAAAGTCGATAACCAGTGCCACAGACAGTCGTCTGGAGTGTTATTAGATTTGACAGATGCTTTACATGTCAGAAACGGAATTTAAAATATCATAAACAGACAAATAGGCTTTGTACAGACTGACGACAGCGACATGCCACTGAACTCGCTTGTCTAATCTCAGGTCTTCTCGAAAAGGAGGATCAGCCGGTCCACCTGCCTCGGCTGCTCAGGCCTGTTTCAAATTTCAACATAAAAGCAGAAGGGTTCTGGTTTCTGGAAGAGCAAGTATGGTGGCGTGTGTAATCATATTTATACCGTTGGCCAGAGTGGAAGAAGTACTCAGATCTTTTACTCAAGGAAAAGTACTCGTACCACGGTGTGGAAATACTCTGTTTCAAGTAATAGTCTTGCATTCAAAATGTTACTTATGTACAAAAGTATAACCATGAAAATATACTTAAAGTACTAAGAAAAAAAGTACTAATTATAAAGAAAGACACATCACATAATAATGCATTGTATTATGTTATTGTATTATAATTATTGGTGCATAAATGTTTACATCACTTTAATTTTGCAGCCGGCAAAGGTGGAGCTAATTTTAATAACCATATGTACCTTTGTGTAGCTTGTGAGTTTCCCCCAGGGATCAATAAAGCCTTATCTTAACCTACATTATTTCAAAGTCAATTTTTTTCATTGATTATATTTTGTGTTATTGATCAGAACCTGCAAAGTACCTAGAGTTATCAAATAAATGTATTGGAGTAAAAAGTACCACATTTGCCTCTCAACTGTGGTGGAGTAGAAGTATAACATGGAGGCAAATGGAAATACTCAAGTAAAGCACAGTACTTACACAGTAAATTACTACTTAGTTACTTTCCACCAATGCTATTAGATCTTATTACTAATGCAAAGTAGCATATCAGTGTTGATAAGGTGGAGCTAATTTCAACAACTTTTTCATACTGTTGGGAATAAATGTATGTATTTTGCATTAGTTAAAGCATAACAAACGGCACTTTTCCTTTGCCTTTTTGATTTATATCATTTAGCTTTTTTTTTAAACTCTAATAATAATAATAATGTTTTACCATATTAACACCTCAATACAATTTGAACAAAAAAATCAATTCACAGAGTTACACCTCTTTATTCTTACTCTTTTTATTCATATACAAAAACAGATATTGATTGACTGTGAGGGAATCACATTATTTTACAAAAATCGACCACAAGTAAAAATGAAATGCAAAATTGGCAGAAATAAACACTTGCAAATGACAGGTCAAATCGTTCTGTTCTGTTATTCAGAAATCTCATAACTTACTGATGCTACAGTCCAGACCTTTGCAAAAGTCATTGAGGTAAAATGTGAAAATATATTTCTTTTTTTTTATGAGGTGAAAAAACATATGAAAACATTCCAACAATGATATGAGTCATAGTCAATGAATAGAAGTGAGAACAGAAGTATTGGTTTGGTTCATCTGAAACAGGTTTGCTATGGTGCAAATATAATACTCTAGCTCACTTGTTGCATATTCAACATATTTTCTAATACAGTATCTATTATTACTTGATATTATGCTGGTGACTTAATCAGGAATACTGAGAAGTATTGGACGTTGCTCTGGGGAAAAGCTTCAGGCAAATATAAACATTGTAGACACCATAAAGCAATGCAGTATTTTCAGGTTGCTTTTTTCTTAAGGCTGTAACTTTACCTTTAAGTCATTTTCTGGGAAGAAATGGTTAAAAAAAAAAAAGTGTTGTGGAAGTGCGGGCAAAGTCATAGATCTTGTTGCTAGGTCACTCTGAACAGGATAGTCCAGGACAACAAGACAACATAAAAACCTGAGCAGCTCTTTGCAGTACAACCGTGTTTTAATGGTCATGGCCATGACGGCAATGTTTCCTGTGCTTTTGCTTGTACAGCACGCTGCCAAACAAGTTAGATGTGTCTCAACTGTCAGCGAGGTCCACCCTTCAACAGCCCTGTTTCCATTAGGGATGAAGATCTACCATGCAACCACGAACAATTCACGGGCAGTTTGGTTAGCAAACAGTATCTGCTGCTTTCAACAAATTACACATATTTCTCAACAAACACAGACAAGAGGAAGTCCACGAGGAACCATCATCCACCATCCTTGATCAAATCTTTTCAACGTAGTTACCAGGGAAGAGACCTTCCTTTCCTCGAATCCTGCCCGTCCACCAGCCTGATGGATCTGCAGAGAGACATAATGTTAAACAGTGCGGGACATTTCAAATCCATCACATCGATCAAATCAATTGAGAGCTTCATGGTTATATATTCCGATCTCTGTTCACTCTGCATCTTTCTTTCTTTTCATCCACACACCTTCTTTGACCAGGTCGAAGACATCATTGACCTCGAAGCTGATCTCGTCCGTGTCCTGACCGATGTACTGATATACCGCCCGGCAGCGGGGCCCCTGGGGTCTGGGCTGCGGTTTAGGAGCAGGTGGAGGTCGCTGACTGATGCTCCTTCTCCTCTGCTTCCTGTGACAAAGAGAGAGAAAGGACAAAGGGATGAAAGGAGCCGGAGACGACAGGAACTCGTAAAGACTGACTGAGAGCTAGGGCATCATTGTTGCAGGTGCTTTGAGTTACTACTTTCTTGATCCTTTGTAGATAATTTATAAGTGTATCTAATGACTTCATTATTATTTACTTTGCTTTATAAATCAGAACCGGTTTTTGTAAAAATGACAAGAAATGCTCTTAAGAATAGTACTGAACACTGACTTTTCAGTCAGAAAATCTTAGCAAAAAGGCAAGACTTTGGAGCTTTGCATAAAAAAGCTACGAGTAACTTTTAGCAAAGCCTGGCTGCAGTGACTCCTAATTAATGTATATATATATATACATAAAAAAAGGACTACAATTACGTCTACCTATAATACCCTTCCTCAAGTTCTGACTCAGCCAACAGGAGGCTTCCCAAATGTTATGTGACATCACATCAATCCAATGTTAGATTGATCGTCTATTACAAAATATCACACTTGATTCTGAAAATAAGAGCAAAATTATACCATTTCACAGAATTTTGGTGCACTAAAGAGCAAAATTTTACTCTGAGCGGCTTTATATATAACCGTCCAGTTATGATCCATGAGTAAGAACAAACTTTGGGTTTCTAGGTTGTAAAAAATCCCTGTGACTGGTGCTTATCCTTTCCTTTTTTTGTAACAGTGCTGTTATACATGTTGGTAATCTATTATTATATGCCCATGGGTTTCTCACTTTCTAAAAAGCCAGAATGACAGTAACAAATGTTAAGTTATAATAAATTGATATCTTCTGCCCTTTTCCAGAAGTGATCAAAGGGATTTTCACACTCTGGCAACTGGTTTATAAAGCTTTAGTAAATGATTTATTAACTATTAACTAAGTCATTAGTTACTATTTATAAACCTTTTTTAATGGGTGTTTGATTGGGGGGGGTGCGCCGAGAAACATCTGAATGCTTTATATTAGTTTTTAAGTACAACACATGCTGAAATAAACAGGTTTATCTTTCTTGTCTTCACATACATTCATTTGTTTGGGTGCACTGAGTGTTGAGCCTCACCTTGACAACTTTTAGTGACTAATCAGGTCCACCCACACAACCTGCGAACACCCCTTAGTTTTTTTTGTTTTCTTATTTCATGCGGGGATCTCTCTTACCCTGACATGCCCTGGTCGGGCACATTGAGGAAGTCCATGTTCCCTTGGTTGTACTGGTTGTGGGCTGGGGCTCTGGGGGCCTTATAGGAGCCCAGTTTGGGCAGGGCTGTGCTGGGTGGCCGGCCCTGTTTGTGCGGGGAGGAATATGTAATATTCGCTGGTTGGTTTTGAGGGGCTCTGGAAAAATGGGCAGCTCCATTCTGGTGTGCTGAGGGGAGAAAAAGTGGAGTAAACGTCAGACCAACCCCCCAAACTAGCTTAAGACTTTAGTACAACTGCTGCCGAATGAAAACCTTGCAATATTACTACTCAGATATAACCTTAAAAATACAGTTTTGAAATTATGTAGTGGATTTGCAATTCAGATATTTTACTTAATTAAAAGTAGTAATACCTCAAGAAAAAAAATTTGACTACAAGTAAACTGCACACAAAATTTTACTAGTACAGAAATATGAGCAGCAAAATGTACTTAAAAGATCAAAAGTAAAATACTGTACTCTCCACCGCTGGGAATAGTTTTAGCAGCTCTAACGGGTCATGTATCATCTGTGTATAACGCTGAAAATGAAAGAGTTACCTCTGCTGGCTATATGATTTCTCCCTCCACCGCGAGACTGTGGAGCACTCTTCCTGGTTGGCTCTGATGAAATAAATAATCAGTTATAACAACATTTGGATATACAGGACTCTATGTATGATAACATTTTCATCTTTGTAATCTTTTCTTTAATAATTTTTCTTATTAAGTTTGCCTCAACCGTCCTTATATCATAAGTCTGTACTGCATCATTATTATTCTTTTAACTTACTGGAAGACTTAGGTAGACCATCTCCTACTGTGATGGTGAGGGTCTTCCCTCCAGGTTTGAGCTGGGCCAGGTCCCCTTGCCCCCTCTGGAAGACCACCACCCTAGAGCCTCCTCCGCCCCAGCCCTCCTTCTTCACTCTGAACTCTAGTCTGAGTCAGAAGAAAGTGTGTTAGTGGTTTGCGTGTGAGGGTTTCTATGTAAATATAGGCCGTCAGAATGTGTGTGTGTGTTCCTCTACCTGTCAGTGAAGGAGATTGTCAGTTTTCTCTTGGTCACATCCTCGTAGCGTTTAGAGAGCAGGCTGAGGAACTCGGTCTTAAAGTTGGACTCCAGCAGACTGTCGTACTGCGCCTCGTGCAGGATGAAGAAATCATCCTGTCTCGTGCTGAAGGCAAAAAAGAAAAAAGAAAAAAAAAATATATATATATATATAGCTGAGTTTCATTTAGCTGCTTCAGTTTCAGGGTGCTGGTTTTGTGCATGCTCACTGATGCTCACTGATGCACTTTCATGGTTTACTTTGACACTTTAATAGAACAGAGCCATTGTCAATGTTTTATTTACACCTGTGATTTTCCTACTATAATGAGTATTTATCAGATCAAGTGGGTATCTTCCAAAGCTACAGTGTTTCCGGCTTTTTTGTGTTTCCCTGAAAATTATTTTCTGTAACAAAAAGAGAGAATTTTGTACTAAAAAGGCAGTAACTTTGGAAGATATCCACTCCATTACTGAAATTAAAAGCATATTAGTGAGGGATTTTTTAATATCCAGAATGAACAGAAGGACTGATAACAGTAAGCAAAACCGTTTTCAGTGTTCCTGTGAGCCCCTGACTATTCTTTTAAAACAGTCTTAAAAAGCTGTGATCCTATCATTTTAATCAGACTTGTGCTTTATTGAAACTGTTACAGAAAATGTCCCTTGGTCCGACCTCGTAAGACTGGCATTGGGATTGAAGAAAAAGGGACTCGGGTGCTGTTCGCGGTCTGAACGGTGTCAGTGCAAGTGTAAAAACTGTAAAACGATGCAAGTTGAAGAAGGCGCAGAAGGCAGAAGTGCTGACGGCAGCTGAGGTATCACTTGAGGTGAAAGCACTAAAAGCAGCAGGATCTCAGCGGAAGTGTGAGGGCTTTTAACAGGAGTAACAAATATTAACAGCAGTAGTAGGTGTTTGTAACACGATTATACTACTGAGCAATCAATCAAACTTTATCGTATCGCACATTTCATGCAGGTTACTGCAATTCAAAGTGCTTGTATTAATATCAGCTGTGGTATTAGCACCAGTAGAAGTCACTGATTATGCATGTGTCCCTACTATTATTAATGTTTGTGAAACTTACTTTCTAGTTAGCAAATAAAACCAATAAAAATAGCACCACAATCCCACTACAGTAGAATATGATCATTTGCTATATTTACTGTGGCTGCAACAGCGGGTTCTCATGCAGCGGTTCACATTGACAAACAAGCATGCTAGCTCTTTTGATTTCTATATGCTACCACAGCACCAACCACAAATGTTACCAAGTTAGTGATATCTTTCTGTAGACTACAGACCTACCTGAGAGAGACACCGCCGATGCTTCCGAACTCCAGTTTTCGTTTCAGCACCTCTTTTATATGTCCTTTCTCAGGTCCTTTCTTCACCTTCTCTCGCCCAATCAGATAGATCCCCTTTGGGGTCAAGATCAAATCTCTCTTGATAGACTGGGTTGTGAGAAAAAAAAAAGAAGAAGTGAGAACTATGAGCAATGCATGAAAGGAGAAGAGAAGCGGGTGGCTTTGGAGAAGCGGTATGATGTGACCTTTTTTCAAGTTGTAAGAGAGCAATCCTCCTTACCACTGTTTTAAAGAACTAAAACTTGTGATTTATTTCTCATCTCACACCTCAAATATCATTTACTTTTGTGTTGGTCACATTTGATCAAACTAAACACAACTTTTTCCTTCATTCTTTGAAGGATAATAGCACAGGGCTTCAGGAAGCTTCACCTTGAACCTGCGATCGAACTTATTGACTGAATCAGCGAAGTCGACGCGCTCCCTCTTGGCCAGAAACTGTCGCAGCTCAGGCCTCTGCTCAAGACCGAGGTAGTCTCCGACAAAGTTCCTGTTGATGCTGTTCTTCCTCCGCTCCTTGGAGTTGTACAGGATGTCTGAGGCTGAGTGTTGCAAGGGTGGACAAACATTTAGAATCATGATCTGAAATTTGTATTCGGTGGAGACAGTGCGGACAGAGTTTGTCCTTACTCACCCTCCTCTCTCATTTGTTCATACTTCCTCCTGGCAATGTATCTTCTCCAGGCTTTCTGGATGATCCTGGCAAAAGTGTCAAACTTCCTCTCCCTCATCTCCTCTAGCAAAAACAGCTGAGGAGCATAGAGCATGCGGAAGGAATTTACATGTATCATTCATTTCTGTTATATTTTTATGGTATTTCAGCTTCTGGTAAACAGAGCGTTTCATTGTTAAATGAGCCACAGAAATTTGAACTGCTTTAAACTGTAACATTACAATAGATGAGGATCAATACCAGGAAGAGGATGTTTTCAGATTCTTTACTTAAATGTGCAGTAACTGATTTTTTTGGCCACTTGGTGGCAGCAGAAACAAGTTGTGAACACATTCAGTATCATCACCTTTTAAGTAGACGTAGCACACAGTTTACCCGACAGTTGCTTATTTACACATCTAGCAGTTACAGAGCAACATTTTCATTTGTCTGGAGCTGTATATTGACTCTCTTTTAGCTCTGTTTTTGGTCCCGACCATCTCCTGAGGGAAATATCTGGCTCTTTAGCTTCCAAATACTCCACTATGTTCACCAGCTAATCGCTAACTGGGTCTGCCTGCCGGTTGCTGCTGAGCAGGTGGTGTGCAGTGGGTTTTTTAGAGCTTGTTTGTTGAAAGCAGCTGCCTGCTGCTGCCGAAAACATGAGAATGGTGACAGTGAACCAAAATGGTGAAGTTGTGGCCAGACAGCTACACAATGAGCTGAAACTCACGATAAACCTTTGTAAAGCCGAGGGGAGATGCAGAATCAGTTGATAATTCTCTGCCTCCACCTCTAAAAATAATGATTATAGCCGCTTTAAAGCAGAGCTACTCTGCCGTTCTGCTTTACTAATTTTACTGCATTTTAATGTCATGTTTCTTTCATGTTGCTGTAATATAAATTAAAAAAAAAAAACTGAATAGGATTTGGTTGGCAGACACTTTGGGATCAGGAGCAAAAAAATGTGACTTCTTTCACATTGTCACATTGTTTTCATGTTGTTATTTGATGCACTGTAACAATGCAACGTATTTTATAAGCTCATTATATGTAATCCATGTAAAATATTAATTTGTACAGTAACTAGTAACTCGAGCTGTCAGATAAATGTAATGGAGTAAAGAGTATAATATGTCACTCTAATCTGTAAAAGTTTGTTACCGATTCAGGGTTCTTGACGAAGACTTTGGTGCGTCCCATCTGATACTGGTCGTTATCCATGTTGACAGACCGGAGGAGGTGAAGGACCCCCTGCTGCTCTGGACCTCGCCAGCACGGCCATGTCTCTGCCGTCAGAATGGCATACCTGGATAGTGCACACACCAAAAGTCACTTTGAGAGTGTTGGAGCTGTGTTCTTCTTTCAGGACCAACACACGAAAATGGATGGACTCTTACAAAAAACGTGCAGGATTGAACCCACCTCATCAGAAACTTATTGAAGACTCTGCGGTACGCAAACCCAGCTCTTCTCACTCGTATGTTTTCCCGCAGACCTAGGTATTCAACCTGATGCCTAACCCTACACACAAATGGAGTACCACCATCATTAAGAAGTGTTTACTATATGTTTTAGTGTATGTGTATTCGCTTGACAGTGATGATGCTGACCTGCTCTCCTCCCAGTCTTTAGGTCTTTTCGTCTCATTGGGTTTGATACAGCGGATATAGTGCGGAGTGCACTTCATCAGGGTGTTCACCAGATCATTAGCTTGTCTCTGTTGGAAACATCAATGTGAAATCAAAGTAGCGTTGGAAAAAATGGCGTATACAACGATCAAAGCACCTCAAATTTAGACTACATAGTTACTCTCAGGTGCAGCTCTCACCTTGATCTTGGAGCTGGCTGTGGTCGGCCTGCCTTTCTTATCTGTGTTGAGGTTTTCAGGGAACAAGCTACGGATGAAGTTACTGAAGAGACAAAATTCAGGGGAAATTAATTTCACAGTATTCGTTACTAAATACACCATACATGAAAAAATCTGACAAGTGTAGGAGACTTACTATTCGCTGCTTTGCATGAGCTCTATGAGGTCAGGGAAAAGCACATCCCGATTTCTCTCACAGAAGCCTATGATATCATATGACACCTGAGATGACACGTGATGTTAAGTTAAAGTTTAACAACCAGATAAGAATTAATATTAAAGAGAAAAGAAAAACACTATCAGGTTATTTGCTTTTTTTGAATTCAGATGTGCTTATGGTTTAATGTGTTCACGCCAGCAACCAGCATGCTTGCTTCCTCTTAGTGTGACCAAATCCACAATCATACAACACATCTCCAAACAAGCACTATAGGCTGTAACACTACTGTTCAAACTGTACAATGTACATCTGCTGCAGTGAGTGAGTCAGTTTCAAAGTGCGGGCTTCTACCTTGCCAGCGTAGTGATGTATGACGAAGCCGGAGTTCCAGCTGTTGAAATGTTCGTGCGTCCCCACGGCGGCCTGCAGTTTCTGCAGCAGAGTGCCATCTGCACCCTCTCCTTTGGCGTGCA
This sequence comes from Xiphias gladius, assembly GCF_016859285.1. Classification (NCBI taxonomy): domain Eukaryota; kingdom Metazoa; phylum Chordata; class Actinopteri; order Istiophoriformes; family Xiphiidae; genus Xiphias; species Xiphias gladius. Next base: position 9,519,176 of record NC_053405.1, read on the forward strand.
TGGTGGCACACACATCATCCAGCACGCTCATTATACCAGGAGGGTTCTGCAAGGAGAGGATGGTGTGGGTGAATTTTATTGTACAATATCACCGATATGCTACATTTTTCAAAATGTCCGGGAAGGAGAAAAAAAGCAAGCATACAGTATATAGAGCCATTATTTGATGTGAAGTCAATAATAAAAGAACACATTACTGAAAATGCCTCATTTATAATGTTGAAAAAACCATGAAAGTCAAGCAACAACATTTTAAATGATCTGTTTCCAGTCAGGATGCTTCAATGATTCAGTCACAGTACGTGACATTTTTGCTGTGTTTGACCTCTAGAGTGCTCCTCTTTTTCTTTCTTGTCACTGTTTATTTGAAACACTGACAACGCTGTTTTCTTTTCTTTTTTTTCTAAGAAGAGCAAACAACTAGTTCAGTGGAGGAGAAAAGTGCCTGTTTCTCCTTCTGAACCACTTCAAATTAATTTGTGCAAACCGTATATTTATTTGCCAGTTAAGGTGACGCAGTCAGGATCTTACCAATTTATTTTCAATGAGGTCACACACAATCTTGTTGTTGAAGTACTCGATAGGTGTCCACTTGATGCCCTCCTGAACATACTCTTCCTGGGAGAAAAATTAGAAGACGCAACAAGGAAATAACTCAAAAGGAAAACTGATTGAAATAAGACAGTGGATTTGAGATATTCGCAATTATATGCAAAGTGGATTAAACAGAAGCTCAGTCTTTGCCACTAGCAGACAGAGCTCCAATTACCGAGCGTAGCGCAGAGATTCTGAGACAAGAAAGACAAATTAAGAGGTGTAGCATAGTTTACAAAAGCAATAAATGCATGGTAGCTACCTGCTCAGCCTTCAGAGTGAGTTCAATAAAGATCTGTTGCAGTTTCTCGTTGACAAAGTTGATACAGAACTGCTCAAAGCCATTTCTCTGCAGGAGGAGAACATAACCCAGTCAATGTCAGATGATATTAAGTAAAACAAACCCTGCTGTGCTGTACCATCTGTAAAACCAATGTGTTATTCTAGTGGCTGCCTACGAATATTATGGAACTGTAAGTTGTAAGAGGACTAACCTGGAATATCTCGAAGCCATAAATGTCAAGTACTCCGATGCTGAATTCTTCGTTCGGTTTTTGGATGGCTTTATTTATGGCCTGGAGAAGACAGACAGAGTAAAAGGAGAAGAGAAATATAAAATACAAACGCAATACAAAGTTTCATATCATTCAGTCTGTTCTTGTCGCGAGTGTACCTCAACGAGATAGTCAAAGAGTCGTGCGTAGAGGGCTTTGGCCAGAGCATCTCGTGTGTAGGTGGCCTGCTCCTGGTTCAGGGTCACATCAATGGACTCAGACTTCCCTCCCCACTTTGAATCCATCTTCCTGCTGGTCAGCTTGTCCTGCAGACGGTTGGGGTCGATGCCCAGCAGATAGGCAGGGAAGGCGAGCACTGGAGCGAGCCAAGGCAAGCGTTGTGTTTCAGTTCAACATAAATACCTCAACTGTGTCAAAGTGATGCCTATGATGAAGACTCAGATATATTCGCTGTGAGGTTAAAAGTGTACACAATGCCACAAAAATGTACCTCTCCGCTGTCAATGATTTTTGTTGAGTAGCTTAAATTGAACTACACTACACAGCGATTGTGCGGTGTTAAAATTTCCATCCTGGATGTAAACAAGATAAACAAGGTGGTGCTGATGTACACGGACTCCCTCAATTAGCAAGCTGTCTGCCATGGGACTGCTTTTGTCATGGTGAGCTCTAATTTACTCAAAGCCCCTGGGGAGAAAAACGGGCAATTCTATTTGCCAAGTGGGAATGTGTGTGCACATGCATGGCTGAGTGAATCCACATATGCCTGGTGTATGCATGTGTTTGAGTGTGTATGTGTGAGTGTGAAGGTCTGTCTGGGTGTGTGTGTGTGTGTGTGTGTGTGTGTGTGTGTGTGTGTGTGTGTGTGTGTGTGTGTTATACTCACAGTCTGTGCTCTCCACTTGCCCATAGTTGCCTGCCTCTATGAAGCTGATGTTTCCCAGGTGGAGGATGCCTGCGATGATCTGCAGCACCTGAGCCTGGATGTCGCCTGGGATCCCGACCACCTGCATGGCTTCCTGGACATCACAACATAAAAAGAGACCGTGAGGGCAGTGCAGCAGCTTGAGGGAGTTCTACTATCAGTAGGGGATGATATTCACTGGAAATCTTTGTTTGTCAAAACCTATTTGCAGTGCTGGAAGAAGCATACAGATTCTTTACATTAAGTGAAATTGCTAGTACCGCACTGTACAGCATAAGTACGAGGGAAGGGGGAAATCACGCATCGTAAATGTTAAGTAAAAGTATGTAAGTATAATCAGGAAAATACACTTAAAGTAGCAGTAAAAGCACTCAGTGCAGTAAAATGGCCCCTGAGTCTTTACTTGACCTTGGGGTCTTTTGTTTAATCATATTACCACACGACAAACCTGGAGCAGTGTATTATTCCCGCAGATAAATACTGTGTCCTGGTGGTTGCAAACATTTTTGGCCTGTGACCTGTTAAATTTGCAAACTCATCTATGAGTCTGAAAACCTCCATTGAAGATTGATATCCCCCTCCAAACATCTTAAATTGTTCCATTCGAATAATATTAAGGAGGCAAAAACAAAGTAAGACAAGCTAGTAATTCACAAGGCAACAGTTAAGATTAGGAAAAAGTCACAACGAATAGCATGAATTTGTGTAGCAGTACAATGTTTTTTCTTCTTTCTGATACCTATAATCATCTTGTGACCCCCCTCCAATGTATTTTGTAACCCCTCAGAGGGTAACCAGCTAATTTTTGCCCCAGGGCAGCTTAATCCAGCCATCTGTTCAGGCTCTTTCTGTTATGGAGTGAGGTAAAATACAATATACAGAGGATAAACGACTTGTAGCATACAATTCTTTTAGTTTTTTCCAGGATAGATACCATAGTCTCTTGGAAATCTCTACTATCATTGGTCCCATCCACCTTGTAGGTCCCAGACTGGTTGAGGTAGTAGTAGTAGTCTGGGGTCATGATGCCAAGTCCCTCTTTCTGCTGAGCACTGGCGCCCTCTATCAGCTAGAAGACAACAGTGCAGGTAGAGGAGCAGTTAAACATGAACATTAAAGCACTGGTTCTCAAAGTGGGCACCAAAATAGAGACAAAGTTTTTACAAGATTGCTGTTCTTGTACGCAGCATCTGTGACTGATCTGTGACTGTCTCATCAGCCTCTGACCTGATAGTAAACGTGGAAGTTCCTCTCGTTCTCATTCTGGCTCACCACTCTTGACTTCTCCAGCAGGAAGTTTGAGATCTTGCCACCGTCTGGCTCTCCTCCCCTGCTGAATTGAATCTCAAAGTATTTTCCCTGGTAGATGCAAAATCAGAGTCAACAATCTGAGGTGATAAACGTGATGTCCGATGATAAATCTTTCAAATGGGATTACACCCAACTGATTCAAAGCACAACAGTTTCCGTTCATTGTGCACTCATCCTGACACACTACTTGTACTACTTTAGACTAGTTCTCAAACAGCGCAGCAGTTTTTTTGAAATACTGTTATGTTCCCATTGGCGTTGAAACGATTAGACAGTTAATCAATTAGTCGATTGACAGAAAAGAAAATTTTCAAGAGTAAGAGTCTGCAGGCAGGCCAGTGGCTCTGTGAGGCTGAGCTCTGACCTAAATTCTAACGTTCACATGTTAACATGCTGCTGTTCTGCAGGTATAATGTTTAAAATGTTCACCACCTTAGTTTAACGTGTTAGCATTGCAACATTTGCTAACCAGCCGTAAACACAGAGTACAGCTGAGGCTGATGGGAATGTCACTACTCTTACAGGTATTAGGAAATGAGACAAAGTTTGATCCAGTGAGGACGCAGGGATCACAACAGTTATTTCACTTCATACTGGGGGTGTCGTGAATGTCTGTACCAACATTTCACAACAACCCATCCAACTGTTGCTGAGCTATTTCACATAAATCGACAAATGTCAACCTCGCGGTGGCGCTGGGGGAAGAGTCAGCGAATCACAAAAGTCATTAAAATTCATCATCGGGGAACCATGAATGTCTGCGCAAAGTTTCATGGCAATCCCTGTGACACATGCTGTTGATATTTCAGTCCGGGCCAAAGTGGTGACCTAACCGACCGACTGACCGACGTTGCCATCCCTAGAGTCATAACACGAGCATGGCAATAAAAAGCAATAAAAACTTTAATAACAAAAATAAAAATTGACATTTATTGAAAGCTCCAGAACAGCTACTGAATGGGCCTCATCTTTTGTCAAATCCTTCTTACTGACTACAACTTTAGGTGAAAACAACCACTGGTACATATGATATAATAAATATCAAGTTCAGCAACTAATTTAACTCTGTATATAAGAGCTGCGGGAAGTGCTGAAGTCAAGATATTACTCACAAAACGACTAGAGTTGTTGTTGCGTACAGTCTTGGCATTACCAAAGGCTTCCAGCAGAGGATTTGACTGTAGAATGATGTCTTTTACATGCTGCAACACACACACACACACACACACACACACACACACACACACAGTAACAGGGTGTGAGACAGCAGAAATACACACACACTGCACAGCAGGATGTTCAAAGGTGATTTTTTCATAGATAAGTAGCAGTATCATGGGCTGTCGCTCACCTGCACTTTGGATCCTCCTCCAGATACTTTGGAGATGTAACCCATGATGTATTTGGCGGCCACTGTCTTTCCAGCACCGCTCTCACCGCTACCAAGTCACCATAAAAGACCACAAAAAAGCATGTTGTTACACAAACCGCACCAGCCAGCACACAATGGCAAGACGTGAGGCGGCACATAACAACTCAGTGCGAGACTGACACACCTGATGATGACACACTGGTTCTCTCCATCGATCATCATGTTTCTGTACATGTTATCAGTCAAGGCGTAGATGTGAGGTGGATTCTCGTACTGGGCCTACGGGGAGAAACCCATCTGTGGTGAGTTCAGGTTAGTGGAGCATGGGCTGCTACACCACACACCACCGATACACAGGAATTGCGGGTTAAATGCTGAAGACGTTTTACTCACAGCTCCTTGGTAGAGTTCGATTTCTCTGTCAGTGAAATAGGGCATCTGTTTGAACGGGTTAACTGAGATCAACACGGGGCCGATATAAGTCTGAGCAGTGAAGTTAAGGAACGTGATGGAAAAATAAACTTGCGAATCACCTTTAGACCCTACTACATTTCTGCTACAGCCTTACAAATACTGGCTTTTTGAAGGGGCAATAAGAATATCAATATTTGATACTTTAAAAGTTTGATAACAATGTATGTGTCAATATTATTTTTCAGATAAATGCATGACATGAGGAAACATTTTTAAAGCATCCATTTAACCTGTTTATTAAAGAACTCTGACTAACATATATGTACTGAGTGGGATAATTTACAGTTGAAAAATACACTAAATATTTTTACTAAATTATCGCGAACAAAATTTTAGCATTTCTCTGATACAACTGCTCCTCACTCACTCGGATATTTGAGTAGTTTATGTACTTAATGCACAGCTGACCGAGCAAATCTAACACCACCGCCCCTGCAATTTTCCTCTTTTAACAAACCTCTCATCAATATCAGAGCAAAGTTAAACTTGTAATGACTGCGTTAATGGTTAAGAGATAATCTGTCCATTAGTAAGCGATTACCTGGGCATTAACCCACAACTGAGGACACAGAGGTCATGCCCCTCAGTATTTCTGTCTTAAAATAGGAAGGTTTGAGTCCCCTGAAGTGCAATTTACTTTCTTTAAGCAGTGGTGTTACTAAGTACATGTACACAAGTGCTGTACTTAAGTATAAAACTGATGTACTTTACTTTTGAGCCAGCTTTCTACTTCTGCTTCGCAACATTTCAAGGGGAAATATTGTACTTTTTATTCCACAACATTTGTTTGACAGCCACAGGTACTATTACCTTCACAAATTAAGATGAAGAGTTTATAGAATATGATGCCTTGTTATAAATTAAACTACCTAATAGTTAATACAAGCACAGCTGAATCGATTAGTCAATTAATCAATTAGTCGATTAACAGAGAATCAATTGGCAACTATTTTGATCAATTTCATTTTTCAGCTTCTCAAATCTTATAAATAGCAACTTTTCCTTTTAATCATTTTAATAATTCTTATTTACTTTAATAATTTTTCAGGTTTAGACTGTTGGTTGGACAAAACCAACATTGGGAAGGTGTCACTTTGCGCTATGGGTAATCGTGATGGGCATTTCTCACTATTTTCGTCATTTTTACAAACCAAACAATCAGTCATTCAGTAAATTAATCTATAATGAAAATAATCCTTAGTTGCAGTCCTATATAAAACTGTTTAGCATTACCTCCACCTCAACAAACTCCAGCAGTAAAATCCTGCTTTTATATTAATACTTGAGTGATAATGATCTAATAATATAATATTCAATATTATATCACTCATAGGAGCCATTGTTCTGCATTGAGTTTCTTTTACTTTGAATACTTTAAGTACAGTTTCTTGATTGTACTTAAATACTTTTTACTTAAGTAAACTTTTTCAATGCAGGACTTTTACTTGTAACAGAGTATTTTTTTCAGTGTGATATTAGTACTTTTACTTGACCTGAATACTTCTCCACTACTTTCTGTAACTAACAATTACATAAAATGCTCTTAAAGTTCTTAAAACTCTATTACTTTTAGCTCAAGAAAATGCTAACTTTTGCTGATTAGCACTAAACACAGAGTACAACTGAAGCCGATGGGAGTACCATTAGTTTTGCAGGTATTTGATCATAAACCAGTGTATTATGACCTGTTGGTGGCGCTATCCCAAGTTAAAAGGCTCATCAAAGTGATTACAGTTCTTCCTGAGGGGGACATGAATCTCTTGACCAAATTTCATGGCAGTCCATCCATACGGTTGCCTAGACGTTTCAGTCAAAACCACAAATATCAACATCATCGTGGTGCTAGAAGAAAAGCCAGCGGATCACCAGAGTCGTTGGGATTAATCCTCTAGGAACTCTGATTATTTGTACCAGACCTCATGGCTATCCACTCAGTGGTTGTTGTGGTACTTTGGTGGTGGACCGACTCGCAGACCGTGTCCAGTCAGTCTTGGGGTGTGGGTGGTGGGGGAAATTCTGAGGTCATGAGCCCACCATGATCTCAGTGTTTCCTGAAACCCGACCATTGTGGAGGTTCAACAGTCCAAATACTTCCTAATTCTAAATGAACTAAATCAAAAAAAGCATACCATGTCAGCAGAAGTGCAACACAAACCACACGGATCCTTCACTTAGTGTTGACTCACTATGTGGCAAACAAAGCTGTTTTCATCTTTGCAGGAAAATGGCTATTTATGATTACTAATGATTTATATTAGGCATCAGTGAAAATCATCAGTCAGTTACGAATCCCCTGTAATCATGACTTTGTCTAGTAACGTCGTTTAACTTGAGGTGACGTCAGCTGTTCTTGCTCGCGGATTTGGTGCTCGCGGATTTTTTTTTTCCACGCTCTAATCATGGGTTTGAAGTTCAGCTGAGCTCCAAGAAGACGGAAGTGAGCCGTTGAGTCACACAATGAATGCAAAAGAGGAAGAGTGAATTCCTTGTATTTATGCCCATATATGTTTGTGCTGGTTATTTGACTGTGTACTTATGTTAGTATATTGATGTTCGTTTGGAGGTGGGGATGGACTGTGTGTAACACAGATGATGGAAGGAAACATTTGAATGAGTACTCAGGACACTAAAGCGCCACATTTCACTAAATTAAGATGAGATTTTTTTTTTAAATTTCTTCCCTTTTAGGTGCTTTTGTGTAATAAAAGATGAAGGTAGGCACAAGGCCTGACAGTCACGTTATTGACACACCGGCTAAACTTCCTGCCTCTCTGTTTTTATGACTCTCTGTTCTCAAGGATCTAAACAAGGATCTAAATTTGTTTGCTTATCTAGATGCCCAATATTTTCCATTACAGTTGTTGCTAATCTACCGGGAGTGACTAAAATCCCTAACAAAATTGAACAAAAATACAAAGAAAAACAATAAATTTGCATTAATGACAGCCTGCAGGATACAAAGATGTAGTCGTCCATGTATCTTTTCTTGAGGTTTTCCACGATAGCGTCCTCAGTGATCTTGGACAGCAGGACCATATCGTCCACTCCACTTTGCTTCACATTTTGACTCTGCCAGTGGTACTTAGCCTGAATCACACACCAGAGAGAGAAAACAAAGACATTTTAGAGGAAGGATGAGGGGGTGCTTTTATCTGTGTTCATTATTTATTGAAATCTTAGCCCCTTTTTGAAGTTGAAAAATTGAGACAAAAATCTTAGCATGTCTTAAAGTACATAGTTCAAAGGGGCAACTCCAACGATTTTGAACAAGTTCAGGTTATTTGTGATGAGGATTACTAGTAAGCTTGTTACAACAGCTGAATCATATCTTTTGTTGCTCTGGAGAAGATTTATAAGTCTGAAAAAATAATCCTGATAATGTCAACTCGTGTTACAAATTAGGGGCATGCAGTTTGAAAGATGTGGGCATTTACCAGGCTAGGAAGGTCTAATACAAAACATTATTGAGTCGAATTATGGGAAATGTAGGATCCAGTGTTTTGAGGGCTAAATGGCCAAAAGTCAGTATGTCTCAGACTCTGCTGGTTCAGTTTGGACGATTCTTTTTAAAATCCTCTCTCTTACAAGTCCCCCAATTTACAGTAATGGAGGAGCACTAATAAATTGTTGGAATGTGCCTTTAGTTTAAATACACAGTTCTAAAAAGCTCTTTAAATGATCTGAACCTGACTAAGAAAGAAAGAAAGAAAGAAAGAAAGAATGAAAGAAAGAAAAAAAGAAAGAAAGAAAAAGAGAAAGAAAGATAATAAAAGAGCATCCAAAACTGCAGGGTACTCAGACGTACTTAGTGAAGTAGATCATTGACAGAGACAAGCCTAGCATCGGTACAGATGTGTTTTATAAATGTAACCTAATGTGGTTGCAATTACAGGAAGCTGGGGCTGGTTGCCAGGCAACAGGTCACAGATGAGGTGAGCTCATTTTCCAACTTTACAGAAGAACCCACAAACCCATTATTCAGCCGGAGCACGTGCATGCCTGATGATAAATAACATGGTGAGGAACAGACGCTTTAACTTAATGGTTGCTGTGTTGTGGAACGAGTCCTGTGCTTTCGGGATTCCCGGGGCGCTCCTCCGATCACACAGGCCACACAGTTTTCAAGTTCAAGTGGTTACTGACACCTCCTCACTGAGCGTCGTGCTGAGCTCATCTCCTTGTGTCTCGGTCTTCCCCGAGGACGCTGGCCTGATTGATGTGTGAGGAACGCCCGGGCTTGCCGGCGGTTGGGCTGTGGTCTGGGGCTTTGACCTACATGTACTGCCTCACTGGGAGAAGCTTCACATGCTGCGTCTCAAAAAATCATACAATCACATCACAGAGGAACGAGGTGAAGGTCATGACGAACCATTTAACATCTAATGCAGAGCGGCACGGGTGTCGTAACCATCAACGTGATCCAACATGAACCCTCATCCTTAGTAACAGAACAGTCACTTCAAGCCAAGGCCTGATGACCAACCAGGCTAAGTGGGTGACTGCACAGGGGCCCCAGGCCTTTAAGGGCCCCCAAAGCCCCATATTTACTCTTTTCTATTTCTGTCTACATAATTTGATTAGCACAGAAGCAGAAAATCCACTGTAACGCTGGTATTTTCCAGCTGATTTCCTGGAAACTTTTGTAATAATAATTCCTCAAATTTGCCGCTATTTAGCTAAAATAAGGGACCTGTAAAGGAAAGCCATATCAACTATGACAAGTCCTCTATCCTCCAACTTGGGGCCCTTGTTTCGAGGAGGGACTGTTAGTTAGTGTTTAAATTATAAATACATCTTTGAGTTATTTTCTTTAACAATCAATTGATCAGTTTATAAAAAAGTAGGAAAAAAGAAAAATTAGAAAGTAGGAAAATAAAGTAGGAAAAGTAGGAAATATTCACACGTATTGCCACTTTTGCTGAAACAGAGACTTAAACAATTAATCAGTTATCAAAACTGCTTCCATTTACTTCCTGTCAATCACCTAATCGACTGATCAACTAATCATCTCAGCATTAACTTTCAGCTGCTTGGCTTCTGGGTGCCTGAGGAAATAATGAAACTGTCATGTATAGTGGAGGTCGACAGGTCGACAACAACAAATCTTTGCCCACGGGGCCCCTCGGGAGCTTAATCCAGGCGTGCTTCCAGCTAAGTTTGATATGTTATGACATTTTCTTTCACCACATTTTCCTTCTCTTCTCATTAATTTGTTTTATTCTGCACAAAAACTCGTTGATATTATTCAACAACAGTTACGTGACACCAGTAACTTCATCTTTTCCCGGGTGTTAAACGCTTAAATTTTGCTGGAGCCATCAGGACAAACTCACGCTGTGCGGGCAAGCGTGGAGATTTATTTTAAATTCTAGCGGAGATCTTAGAGTTTCCAAGGATACCAAATATGTCAGGCTAGGTTTTAGGGAAACGTTAACAAAAAGATGCAAGAAACATCTTAAGATTTAAATAAAAGACATGAAATCGTGAGAGCCCCAACTTTATCATAAAAACTTTAATATTGCTGTAGTCAATACATGTGGATATTGTATTTCAAGATCAGATATTTTGGTGGAAAACATACTCGTTGTCTGTGAACATTTTACTCATACGTTGAGTGTGTGTTTATCTTGAAGGATCCTGTCAGCCACTGCAACGGGGTGGCTGATTGATGTGTTTTTGATAGTTTTGGAAAACAATGGAGGTCTGGGGCACAGAGGAAAAAGATATATCAGACTTTGGCTCCACAAAATTTGTTTATAGTATCACGTTTTTGTTGGTTTTCCTATTTTAATGGGACTTGTTGACAATAAGAAAAAAATCCAGTGAAGGACCCCCAGTGCTTCGAAATTGCATGACTGATCTGGTACCTGTTGTTTCGTGGCACTTTAATTGTATCATTGTTTGTAAATTTTTTGTGTTTTGTTCAGCTCCATATGTATTTTATAAGCCCATCTAAGCATGGGCACCAAAAATGAGCTTAGGCCGTAAATACTGTGGTTTGGTTAATTGAATTGGTTCCTGCTATATACTTGTCCCTACACAAAATAAACATTAAAATGAAAATAAATAAACAGCTACTAAATGGACCATGACGTGGAATTCCAAAATCAGGAATGCAATCTGAAATTCAGCAAGGGGAGAGATTGAAATCATGCTGGAATATTTGAACTCAGATGTATAGAAATAAAATTTGATAATTTTTTTTTTTTTTTCTAATCAAATATTTTTGACAAAATATCTTCAGGAACAAATTAGTGAACATTCAAACCAAGTTTATCTCCTGTAGGAGCTTTCTTATGGTGAAAAAGGAACTGCCGACTGTGACATTCCTGGAAATAGTCACTTTTGCCTGTAGCTATTTTGTTTGTAAAAAACATTTAAAAAACTCAATAGCAACAACCACTTCCAGAAAAAAAAGGATCCTAATATTTGCAATGATCCACTGATGTCACCGTGATCAGTTTTCATTGAGAAACACCTGCTACTCGTCACTGAACAGTTACTAGAGAGACGTTGCTGTTGAGTTAAAAAATGCAAATATCCGAATTTTTGAGAACCACAAACAAAATGCTGGTCATCGCTGTTGTATTGCAGCTGTGGCGGAGTTCACAACAGCTGAGACCTCAAAACCTCGCTTCATCAAGCACGAACTGCGTTGAAACAGAAAAAAAAAAAAAAAAAATGGAGGGGGGTTGACCCTTTAATACCTGTCCCAAAGGGGATACTTCACAGCATATCTACCTGGACAATCTGATGTTAAAGAACATTCCCCTCAATGACACGTTTAAAAAATCATCGCCCCTGAGACAGATTTAAGCGCTTTTAGAGACTTTTCGCCGCGTGTTGTGACTTGAAGAATAAGGATAACTGCCTTTGTGCTGCAGGATGTGCGAGGACCCTTCTGAGCGTGAGGAGGAAGTGTTGTGACAGAAAGTACAGGCCTCTCCTGTAGTCCACTTCCCCCTCTCACACCTCATTGCTACCTCTTACGAAACCCTCTGAAAATTTGTACATGCTACCGGTTTTCTTCTTGCAACTGCCTGCAGCTCGTGTTGTCAGCCCCCCTCCGGGGAATCTTGTAAACTGAGATTACAGTGCAGCTGTCAATACATTCACTGTATATTGCAAATAATGTATTTTCTTCTGACTTTTTTAGCATGAATGCCACATTTCATGCTGCTTTCTTATTCCGTATGCACTTTACTTTACTTTGTGCTTTCTGACTGTCACGAGTCCAAATGTATGTATGTGTATATATTTGAAATGTGCCTGCAAATGAAAAGCACAAAGCAATGTAATAGTAATGTGTTTTGCTGCCTTGAGCTAGTCTCAAGGAAAGGGCTTGCACCGAGAAAGAGGAAACTCACTCTGCTGCTTCTATGAAGGAGCTCATTTTCCCTGAAGGTGGGGGCCTTTTCAGGCACACTGTGAGGTTCATCATCATTTCAAAACTGACTTTACAACATAAAATTTCCCCTTTTTGCTTGTCAAAACGAACTTGCCGACATGAAGTGAAGTTCATCATGAGCTATTTTCACTTTTGCAAATAGAAAACTGTCTCTAAAATACGTTTTTTGTCAGAAAAAGACTTTCTAAGATCTGCGTGATTGTTAAAATATCTGCAGGCAGGTGAAGGAGATACACAAGCCTTAGTTTTAGGATTGTACACGTTACAGCTGCTTGGAAAAACAATGAAGGTGTGGTACCATACCATTGTTCCTGTCCTGTGGGCCTCTCCTCCTCAGGTGTCCACTTTCCAGACAGTGTGTGTGTGTGTGTGTGTGTGTGTGTGCGTGCGTGTGTGCGTGTGTAAAATCCACAGGTTGACCTCCTCAGACTGCAGCCATCACACAGTGGGACAGTCGGAGCCAACAGCAGCCAGCGACCTACGAGACATCCACTGCAACATTCAAAACCTACTTCCTCATACTCCTACAGACAAAGTGCTTGAAACAAGAACTGCAAACACACACACACACACACGCACGCACACATGCACACTGATGTACATACTCACCATGCAAAGTCAAGCTAGTGCTTCTTTATTTCTCTCATATTCAAAGTCACCAGACAGAGCACGAAATAATGACCCAACCGGCTGGTGATGGTGTGTATCAGCAGATCCAAAGTTTCAAGGCACAGTTAGTCAATCCAACTCATTTTGCACATGAGTGTTGATGGCAACAAACAAACAACTGACAAGTGATCATTACAACAATCTGTTGCTAAATAATGGTCTGACAGTTGTGAACTAGCGGCTCCACCCAGACTGTGGTTACTTCACGTTCTGTTTGCGTCGTCAGAGTGGCTGCTGCTTCCAACGCCCTTAATAACTGATGCAGGTTCACACAAATTGTACTCCATGCTGACAGGAATATGTGTGTGTGTGTGTGTGTGTGTGTGAGCGTCAAACTGTTTTTGATGCGTTTTATGTCATTTTGAGTACAAATGTTTTCGAGTACCTGTGCAGCACACTAAACCAGTTAGGATCTGGTCTCAAATATTCAGGGGCAGGATTAGAAACTTGGTGTCAGAACAGAGTTTTAAAGAAGAGGGGCACATTTGTTGAATTAGTAAAAATGTGTGTAAAAATGACTCACATTTTAAGCCATGGTTCTAAGCAATGATAAACTGTTCATTATTAATAGTTACTATTTCATATTAAAATAGTTAAAGAAAATGTATCAATAAATAGCGATCTATAACCCCAAATACCCTACAGCCATGGACAGGTTATGAAAAGAAAAAGTAAAAGGCCCCAGACTGTCTACACAGGAGCACAACTCCCAAAACCATTATTTGAGGTCATTTTTGTTGATGTTTTGTGTTTCTTTGTCATCACCTTAAAGATGCGCTCTTAAACCATCTTTGTAAACCATCTCTGTTCTTGTGGTTGATATGTGTGTTTTGTGTTTGTTTTATGTCCCGTTCTGGATTCTTTGTGGTCATTTGGCGTCGTTTGTTGTCGTTTAACGTCCGTGGTTGTTTTGCATCTCTTCTTTAATTTTAACATGAAATGTATTCTTAGATTATAATTCTTTTGCACATAAGCACATTCTGTTGGATGTTGGTTAAATATCACACTATAATGTCATTATAAGCACAAGTGTTTATCCAGGGGCCGCAATGTTTTTCATATGTAGTTTTAGACATTTCTGAAACTGACATAAATCGCCTTCTAGACCAAAAACATTTGTCAACCCCCTCTCTCTTCCCATGTTTCATGTTTGTCTCTATCAGTTTTTTTTTTTTTTTTTCAAGATAACACATGTGAGGAGGCTAGAAGAGAGCATAAATCTAAAATCATTACTATTACAACTGACCCTTTCTTTCAGTCTTGTCCTGTCATGAGACAAAAGGAAGAAGTTCTTGCTTCAGCGTTTCCATGAAAGTTGTCTGATCCAGAAATAGACGACCATCACTGATGATCTCAGCCTCTGTCTGGATGCTGAATGTGTTCTATTTTAGCACAGGGAGAGAAAAATGTTTGTCACACTAACACAAATATAAGTGTACCAAACGCACAAAAGAATGCTGAGGACAGAAAGCCCAAATGATCAAATCCCATTTCTTAAAATCAACAATGCACCATGTTTAATCAATTTAATATTTCCTTTTAAAAAGATGTACATGGGGGACAAATGGATTCATCTTCTATAGTATTGAACAACATACAGTACATGTCATGTTATAATTAGCACTTGAAAAACAAAACAAAAGTTACCGGTACTGTCCCTCTTATTTACTCAGACGAAACAGGTTCACCACTCAGTGTGAACTGTCATATTAAAGTCCAGGTAGATACAGAGAAAAAAAAAATGCTTTTCAGACACTGAAACAGGATGATCTCCGGCAATTATTCTTTGAAATATTTTCTGAAACGTTGAATGTCTGACAGTATGTGCAACTGAAAATGTTATAAATATTATTCGGTCCTGAATAATTGCAGGGAGGCTGTACACTGTGATGGCACTGGGGTTAACTGTGCTAAATTTCATATAAAAATGTATGTTTCTGTGCTCCACATGGAGAGATTAGCAGGGCTGGCCCAAGCTAAACAAGGTTTGATAACACCATTATTTGGTTTACTGCCCCCAGAATTGTTTTTTTTTTTTTTAGAGCGCTTTTGTATAATGAACCCCGAGAAATCTTTACAGTATTTGTCATATCATAATCCCAAAATTTGTGTTTGTGAGCTGCATTGTACGAGGGAATGGAAATTATGATAAAAATGAGCAGACAAACCCAGAGAGGGCCCCCGGTGCGTGAGGGGTCCTAAGCAGCTGCACTCTTACACCTCAGGCCAGCTCTGCAGATTGGTATTATTACAAAACGGATTTCTAAATAATTAAACTGTTACAATGATAACTCAGAAACAATCACAACAACAGTGAACTAATAGCACCAATCCAAACCAAAGCACCACAAGAAAAAAAAAAAAAAAGGAACAACAGAACAAGAATGTAACAAACCCCCCATAAAGTAACGCTGTAGCTTCCTCTCTTTACAATGAAATTATGTGACATTTAGTGGAGCTGCTTTCAGCGGTGATCAGTGTGAACATTTGTGTGGACCCCGGCCACAGCAGACTTCAGAGCACAGTGGACATCGCAGTGATGCGGTTGTCAGACCCGATGACTGATCTGAGACACAGGCAGCATTTCCAAAAATGTTCAATGAAGTCTGTACTACGTTGGGTCAGGTGACATCCTTCCTGTGCGTAGCAGGAAGACGATGACTTTTTTTAGTCACATAATCATATCACTGCCTTTAAAAGGAAAAAAAAGCTGACTTGGACTGGCACAGGAAAGGCCGGTTTAAATGCACAGGAAAAGTATCTGCCTCAAACATCTGTGCATTAATAAATCATTTATTACTGCCGTGGTCCTGGAGACGCCTACTGTAGAAGGAATTACCACAGTGTTGGCCTGTCAGTGGACAGATTTTGTCACCGAAATAGCGTCACAATCACGTAAGATACTGTCAGAAAACTAAGAGATTGGTGTGAATGAGTTGCTCTGTCACCGTTGGATGTGTAAATTGTTTGCTTACTTCACCATATCAATTCGAAAGGTGATAATATGTCAATGTTGTGCTTACAACTTGTTTCCAAACAACCCAGTGGCAAAAAAAAAAATCAGTTACTGCAGGTTTAACATTAACACACTGGAAGATAAACTTGAAAACTGTGTGGCAGAAATCTCTTCACAGCAGTCTGAATGATGGTTTCAGACAGCCATGAACACATCAGATCAGTGCCACGATGAAAACCGATATTTTATGTGTGTGTAAATCCATCCTCAGATTAGCGCTCTGACTATAAAACGCTCTTTGAAAGCAGTGCGGTCAGAGGTCTTCACTCTCTGCACTGGGCCTGTTCCTGCTGGCAGAGCTGACTCACCGTGTCTCACTGTGCTCTGAATTTCCACCCACAATAAAAGTTACTAGCACTGGCGTGTGAGTGGTAACATGTGGCAAAAATAAACCCACCTCAAAACAGCAAAAAAAACCAAAAAAAAAACAAAACAAAAACCAACAGCAATGCCCGCGCTGAGGGATTTTCAGATAATGACACTGAGCCGAGCTGTTAAAGTTCCTTTTCGAAGACTTTATGCCACAGTCCGCAGCCACAGCACAACATAACATCCTATCATGTGAAAAAGTCCTGGTGACGTGAGCATTGGCTTTGCTCACATTACTTAAGGCAGTGTGCAGCATGAAGCACTGTTTTACTGCAGAGGTGATAATATGCAAGCGAACTGACCAAAGTGGCAAGACAATGGCAGGTTCACTGCACTGAGAGAATTATAGCTTCCATGGAGACATCAAGTCAAATCACATCGGGACAAACAAAAAATACACATGTCCTCTGGCTGCTGACACTTTGTGCAAATCAAACTCTGCTCATACTTCAGCTGAACAACAGCGAGGACTTGGTAATAACGATGATACGGAACAAAGCAATAGCAGAAAACAACGCAGTCAAGTAACAACTATCCGATAACATAGAGATAAATCTTTCACTTCATAATATAAGATATTCCTTTTCATGGGCAATGATATCCGGAAAATCATTTTTCTTTACTAAGTGGATTTTTTTTTTTTATAATTCATGAATAAACAGATATCACCTGTTAACATACAGGTTTGAGAATTTCAGGCCACTGAAGCGAAGACGAACTCAGAGTACTGCGACCAGTCCTGCGGCCAAAGTGAAATGTAAGTAGCACCAAAATATTACAACGGAGGGATCGTTTAGAGAGACAGAGAGAGAGGGTTCATCCTAAAAGACGATGGAGGAAAGTTACTCTCTCCCTCTCTCTGCCTCTCCAGGTTTCAGCAGCCCTCCCTCCAGTGGAATGTATAAACTCAGCTCAGGCTGTTGTGGACCAGCGCGGCCCAGAGCGGCGTCTGATCTGGTCTGGTCTGGTCTGGATTCTGGCTGGAAAAAGGTCCCCCTGACCAGATGCAGGACCAGGTCAGTCCGACAGCATCCCAGTTAGATCTCGAACTCCTCTGACGGAGGTAGCGTGAGGGCTGCTGTCACACGGCTCAGTGGGAGGGTTTCAGGCTTACTGTGTGTGAGTGTGTACAGGACCCAAAGACGGATGCTGTGTGTTTCATGGTGTCAGTGTCCCTGGCAGGTCTTGCAGCACATTTGTCTGAAATATGGCCGGCTGCAGAACTTGAACCTGAGCACCAGGGGGCAGTAGGCCACAGTGTTCACATCTTTACACTCTGCAGGAGAGACATACATGAAACAGCTTAATAACGGCATTAGAGTGACGAGGTTTTTTTTTTATAGCAGATCTTTCAGAAACACTGCAGGATTTCAATCAAAATATCAAGAAATTAGTCACTTTTATCAACCTTTATTGTTCAAAGACTTCCTGAGATCCTCTGACATATGGCCTGTGGATTAAAGAATTAATTCATTAACTTCTTGATGCTTGAGAAAATCATATATTTCACATTTTGTAAATAAAATATGCAATGCAATATTTAAAAATGTTTTAATATTCTGAAGCTGCCTGAGGCTGCCTTTGCTTACTAGAAAACAAAACTGTGGAATAGGCTTATAAACATCTACCATGCTCCCCTTTTTAATTGTGCCAGTTTTTTTTAAAATTCCTTTTCATCTAATTCTTATTTGTATTTATATAATTCCACCCTCTTTTATTGCATTTCAATGCTGTGTTTGCCAATGTTTTATTTATTTTAAATGTGTTTTACATAGGCATAGTAAATACAATGATGCAAAACACTTTGAGCTGCATTATATGTATGAAAGGTGCTATACAAATAAAGTTTATTATTGTTATTAAATACATAATACATAATAATATATAGATGCATGTGTGCATGTATATATATATACTTATACAGATTTATTTAATGCCTGTCACTGACAAGAAAAGGGTGCAGTTGGGTTATGACTCCACTGGAGTTTGTTGAAAAATGTTCAAAGACATTAAATTGTAGATAACCATTAAAGTTTGGTTTATTACAACTGTAAACAATAAGCTAGCTACAGAATTAGTCACTGATATCTGAGGAGACTTTTGTCTTTGCTACATTTTGACTCTGGGCTTAGATATTTTAAAGTTAAATTCGTTTTCAGGGCATCCCATTCATAATAATTTCACCGAATGCCTCAGAAATGAAAATTCTAGACTAAAGATGCAAAATCTAACAACTCTAATCTTCCTCTACTGTTCTTTCTATGAAGCATGAGACTAAAAGGACTGGTCCTTGACCTCTGACCTTCGGGGTTGTCTGTACTGATGGGCAGACTGAGGTCACATTTGCTCTTGCACTGCTGCATGGCTGCTGGTCGATGATGCTCCAGACACTCATTGGATGGCTGGCCAGTGTGGGTCAGACACTGAACTGAACGCATCTCCTGACCCAGACCGCACTTGGCCGAACACTGAAACACAACAACACACAGAACATACAGATATTTAAACTGGGTGTTGAATGTAAGTGCAAAACAGACACTGATTGGTATAAAATTCTCCCAGTATAACCATGAATAAACCAAAAGCCTGTCTACCTCTCCCCAGGGACCCATCACCCACTGAGGAGGAGGGCAGCGCTGCAGGTTACAGCGCACCCTGGAGGTGGGCCGCCCGTGCTTGGGGCACCTGGACTCTGGCAGCGTGTCACCGCTCTCCCCACTCTTACACAAGACCACACGGTGCCTGTAGCCAGGACCACAGCTGGGTGTGCACTGCAGACGGAGTGGGAGAAGAGGAAGCAGAGAGCAAAAAGGAAAAAACATCATCAGGTGGGAGGGCAGGGAGGTGGAGGTGATGGGAGGGTGCAGCAGGGGGTCACTGCGGTCACCAGCATGCTAAAAGAAAATTTTCTTAATCTGCTCAGCAGAGGGCAGCAGCTGTACAGGAAACAAAGTCAAGAGCCTGCTAAGTTCCAGTAAATCAGCTGGACATAATTCCTTGCCTGCGTGTGCCATCGCTACATTACACGAGACATCGGAGAGAAAGTTGAACACTGCGGTACTTCTGACACCATTTAATTTGGTTTCAATTCATCCTGAAGTGTGAGAACAAAATTCAGCTCCAGGAGCAAGGTCGGGAATGTGGTGAAAGACTTTTCAGTCGGTTGCAGTTAATGAGCACAAGAGAGAGTCAACAAGATGTGTCTTAATGGTGGAGTTTTACTAAAGTTTAGCTGCACTGGAGGAGAAAAACTCCGTCAGACTGCTCAAAAATAATGGTCAGAGTTAAAAATAGGAGAGGGGATTCCCACATGACAAGTGCAACAGTACGTATTTATGACTGAAACAACATGTTTAGTGTGATGTATTTGTCAGCTCCGTGCCTCTGTTGTGTATTTCATGGTTAAGGTACTCTTACATTCTCCTGGCAGATATTTGGGTTTGTAAGGTTCATCTGGAAAAGAAACTACTGCTTCATCTGGGAAGAATTTCTCAGAAAACTCAAGTATTGGTTCAAATTTATCCCGAGTTGACTAAACACATTGCAGGAGTGCATGCAGAACACATGTATGATGGGAGACCTCTGCTGTCTGCCTACCTCTGACCAGTCCAGGGCCAGCCATTCAGGGGGGCAGCTGTGGTTGCTGCAGGGCTCAGTGAGTGAGGGGCGCGCTGGGGTACAGGCTGAGTCATCCAGGATTTTCTCCTCTGACGCAGAGATCCTCCTTTTACATAAAACCTCCCGGGTCCGCAGGCCGCCGTTACAGCTGCGACTGCACTCCGACCACTCTCCTGTCCACCACCTAGGAGCAGAGAGGAGCTGGACCCTTAGTTTGTTTTTAATTTATTAATTTCTACGCATTGTGTGTTATAGTATGGGCTAATTTGTGCCTACATAAAAGCATGACAATTGCAATAAACACACAAGTGCATATTTACATAAAAAAATAAATAAGACTTAATAAAGACTTCAACTTATAATGAATAAATGTGAACGTGCTTAAATGTGAATTATACAGTATGTACAGGACATCTGACAAATGCCTCCAAACCTACCTGAAAATAAGATAAGAAATTAGTCTTTTAGTCTCTTTATTACTACAAAAGTGTGATTGTAACAGGAAACCTGAGCAATGCCCACAATGATGCACTAAAACTGGAAACGACAACTAGTGTAACAACAAATATGAAAATGCTAGAATTTTGATCTAGAAGTAAAGAAAAAGTTAAAAACAAAGCTATAAGTGAGACGCTTATGATGAAATTAAAAAACACACATGCAACAAGAAAGGTACAAAATCATTAAGAAATACATGGGGATTCCACATGAAGGAAATCTTATCAACAAGAGATATCTCACGTTGGGGAGCACGGCTCAGTATTGCAGGATCTCCTCTTCTCTTTGGGTTTGTTCTTCTTGTCACAGAAGTGGTTGTAGACGACTGAATGATCTGCCTGCTTCTTACACACCACCTGCTGGATCTGCACACCTGACAGGTGAGACAAAGGAGGGAAAAGGCCATGAAGACATCAGTCTTAGTGATATGAATTCATTCTCCTTGTTAGCCGTTTTGAACCCTGTGCCTCTTTTACACATGGAACCTGCCACTGAGTTATTCTACTCATCTGTAGTCACCCTACCATTTTGCGTGTTGGCGCGCTGCACCGCCCACATGTTAGCATCACCGACATATTATCGAACAAGAGATACAATGCCTGACATCTGGCTGATGTTTCCCATATAACTTTCGATGGCACTCTAAAGGGTAACACACACCGGCGGCATATGGTGCGGCACAACACCAATACCCACTGTTTATGTAAAACCACACACCAGCGGCATCTTGGCCTGCATTACCAGGGTTTGATGTGCATCAACTCTCCTGAAAAGCAGCAATTTATCACTTTAGCTTTAGCAAGTATACCATGACTACTTACTAATGTGTGATGCACTTGACCCAAGGTGGTGGCAGAGACAGTGTTGCCTTGCTGATTTAAAACTATGATAAATTATAACGTCACAACATTTATGTACCTTATTGGGGATTGTAGCTGCTCACAGTTCCACTAGAGCTGTGGCAAGACATTTATGGAAATATAACGAGGTCGTAAACTGCTAAAAAAAAAAAAAAAGACTTACACCAAACGAGTTTATGTTACAGTATGATACCTTTTGATTTAATTGAAAGATTAAAAAAAGAACAAACAAACAAATAAATAAATAAATAAAAGAACAAAAGTATGCCGACTTTAAAACATTGTAAACCAAATGTTTATCCTCTACGCTCATGTCCTCCAGTCCACATAATGGGAAATGAAAGAATTTATTTCTCAAAGGGGAAAACTAGATCTTATCAGGTGCAGCAACATGGATCATTAACTTACAAAGGCCAGAGGGAGAAAAAGGAGACTGGCTATGTGTGATATCTCCGAACCCTCAGAGGTCTGTGAACTGCTCAAACGCCCCTGGGTTCAACATGGACTCCACAAACACTCCATTCCCATGGTGACTTCCCCGGGTCAGTGCTAGTCCAAAGTGGAGATTTATACTGTTTGTTTTATGGATCACTGTATGTGTGTGTTAGTACATCTGTGTGTTGTTTGTATATCCATGTGAGAGAGACAGACAGAAAGGGGGAGATGAAAAGAGTGAAAATGTCAATCTTTGTCATGTTTAATTTAATTTAATTTCTAATAGCCTGAGCCCGTTCTTCTAATGTATTTTTACAGAAATATAAATTAAATATATACAAAAACTGTGGATGATGTGGCTTCAAATACCAGTTCAACATTGTGGGAAATGGGATAGATGAGAAGATAACACTCTCATATCTGTCCGAAAAAATATCAGGCTACTGTCTAGCCAGGAGCCGCTTAGTTTGGCACAAAGACTAGAAACAGGAGGAAACCTGTGGCCTAGCTCTGTCCAAAGTTGTAAAAATCTGCCTACCAGCACCTCTAAAGTTCACTAATCAACACGTTATATCCTGGTTGTTTCATCCACACAAAAACCAGAGTGTAAAGATGATAAATTGTGGTTTTATGTGGTTTATGTGCTAGACACAAGAACATAAAAAAGGATATTTCCCATAAAGTTTAACTATTTCTTTGACCAAACTTAAATGAACCAAATCTTAACCAAAATATTTGACTCTAATATTTATTTTTAAAAAAGATTTTTGTTCACCTTAGTCTAAAAAAAATTAACCCTAGTCCATTATAAACCTGTTCACACAATCTCATCATTGAAAATAACCACACATTTTTGGGAAAAAACCTTGTCCACCTGAGGAAATTTTTAATTTTAGGGTTAAGACTTGTTTTTTGATTTGGTTTTTAATGTAAGGGCTAGGCTCGGGGTTAGGCATGTATTGCTTATAGCTATGGTGAGGCGAAGTCTCCAGGGTCCTAATCTAAGTCAATGCAATGTCCTCTTAAGTGACAACGGTTTGATGGTGTGTTGATTTGTTTCTACCTCCAGCGCAGAGAGCTGAGCAGCGTGACCAGGGGGTGTAGTACCAGGCAAAGCCGCTCAGAGGATCCCTGTTGAGTGGGGGGTTGAAACGATAGTGGATCCCTGGGTTCTCCTCCCTCACAAGCACCTACACATATACATAGAACCAAACATTTAACAGTACAAGATAACAAAACTTTATGCAAAATTTAAAAAAAAAAAAAAAAAAAAAAAGCTGTTTTGGGGCTTCTTTAGTCTAAAATAGCGCTGTGCTTCTGTTCTTACCATGACAACAAGGGTTATGTTTGTTGGCCCCAGAGCTTCAAGAGTTTCTGGCCCGTCAGTGGGCCGCCTGTAGTGGAAGGTTGTACCGGCGATATCGAACCTGCGCGGCGTGTCAATGGTCAGCTTCCCATTGATAAAATACTGGTCACCTTTACTCTTCAGCACTGGGACACCGAGGAAAGGGACGATGAATGGAAACAGTAAAATAAAAAGAAACAAATAAATGCACTAATGCGTTTTTTCTTGAAGGGGATACACCAACAGTTTGTGAAATGTACTTTTTTGTTTCCGCGTAACAGTTACATAAGAAGATCAATATTAGTTTTGTCTGTGTGAGAGATACCAGAAGAGCCATTGATATTTAAAACATATGAGAGTATAGTAACTCCAAAAAAGGACAGAGACATAATTGCAGTCTCAAGCTTCCAATTTTTCTTTAAAACTATCAGGCTAATAAATACCAGGTGCGCATCATTTAGGCTGAGGATCACAGGCCCCAACTGTTTGAAAGCTAGAGCATCAACACATGTCAACAGCCCTCTGAGAAATATTTAGCCTAGCTAGCACAAACACTGGAAGCAGGGGAAACAAGTATCCTGCATGCTCCAGTATCCTAACCCTATTGAACAGGGCTATTGAAATTCCCTGTTCAATAGCTCCAAAACTTTCTTAGTTACGCTTTGTATGTTGTCAACTAGCAAGCTAGGAACCGATACATCCAAAAATCAGCTTGGTGTAGTTTAAAGTTTTCAAACTGTGCAAAGACAGAAACGTTACTACCTCTGAAGTCCTGAGAAACACAGACATGTAGTAACACAATCTTTCTTTGGAGTTGTTGTAATGCACATTAGATGAGCTGGGCTAGCTGCTTCCCTCTGCAATGTTTAAGCTAATGCTGCATTCAAGTCAAGTCAGCAGCACAGGAAGAAGAGGAAAACTTTGGAACAGTCACGAATTATTATTATAAGATTGGTACCCCCATTGCTAGCCTTGTAGTCATGCAGTTTTAACACCTTAAATTAGCTCCGTTTGTTGTGTTACATAGTAGTGGTTCTTTAACAGTTGATTAAAAAAAAAAAAAAAAAATCAGTGTAAAGCTCCTTTTAAATTAGCTGCTGATGTGATGGAGGCTTTGCGGCCAGTTTGTAGACACTTCTATAGTTCTTTTTACCAAGTGGGACTCATAATCACAACAAGGAAGGTGACGTAAACTGTTTTTCCAACTTGGTCATAATACATCTTTCCCCCAGTAGACATTTTGAATTTCAATGGCCGTAAAAGCACAGGTGAGACAAATTTTGTTCCATCGCGTATCCCCGAAGCCATGCACAACACCGGGACCCTGAAACTAGTTCATCTAAATGAAATGCCATTTTCCAGTTATGACAAGCCAAAATTCCTGGTGTGAGAAAGATCTATTATGGTCTGATTGACATGGCATGAACGTAGCATAAGCTAGGCTACGCACATCATGACCTACTTCTGTGTTTTTCATGGCAGACATTTTAATCCCGGCGGTGTCAATAATAACAATAATAACTGCTGCATTCAATTCCAGTCGTTCAAGTTGCAGGGCTCGGATATGTTGCATGCTGGCGCAGTGGTTTACTGGGACGTAGAACTGGAGCAGAGTCATCATTAATGTTATTAGTGATACCTTTGCTCTTCCTGCTTTGACCTGTCAAAATGTCTCCTGTAAAAAAAAGCCTGCAGACTTCACATACGGTACTGTGCAAAAGTTTTAGCCACTTTAGATGTTTACATTCTTATCCATCACACAACGCCATCAGGGAGGCATCTGATTAAAATTCACTCTACAGCTTGACAACGAGCCCAAACGTACAGGCAGAGTCAAGGAGTCCTGCAACAGATGGTCTGGCCCCCACAGAGCCCTGAACATCATGGAGTCAGTATGGGATCACATGAAGAGACAGGACAGTGAGACAGCCTAAGTCCACAGAAGCACTGCAGCAAGTTCTCCAAGATGCTAGAACAACATACCTGTCAAGTACCTTGAAAAACTGTGTGCAAGCGTTCTCAGGAGAATTGGTGCCGTTTCAAAGGCAGAGTGGTCAAGTTAACTGATAAATAAAAACTATTCCTTGCCATTATTTTTGAAAGCATCCTTACTTTACTTTTAGTGCCCAAAACTTCTGCACAGAACTGTATATTTTACTGATATAGGTATTTTCACAGCAGACGTTTGACCCATCATAGTAGGAAAGGCACAGGTGTTACTAATAACATTAACAGTGGCTCTGTTCTATTGTGTCCCAGTAAGTCGTGACAGTGAGCCAGCATGCACAACCCCAGGACCCTGAAACTGAAGCACTGGTTCACCTGTGCTTTTCCTACTATACCAAGTCACAAAATCTGATGTGAAAAAGGCCTATTGAATTGATAGATATTAAACTGATATTGACCCACTCATCAAACTCTTGGAAAGACAAGAAATTTTCCAAAATGTCAGCATATTCCAGAGGATTCAAATAGGCACATCTTATTGCTTTATAACTCATAAAATCCTTAGTTAGTATAGTAGCAGCTTTGTGGTTCCTGTCAAAGGTTTCACATTTCTTTACCTATTTCCCTTGAAAGCTAATTATACTAGAAGTTAGCTTGAATATCATCTTACCAAGGTAGTTGAGGGAGATGTTGAGCTCTTGTATGTGGATGAACACTGATCCTTTGGGAATTCTGACCACTTCTTCATAACCTGAGACACACACAGACCCAAACAAACTCAAAAAATGAAAGCTAGGTGAAGGAGCTTTATTCACTGGGGATCAAGGTAGCAGCTCATAAGTAGTGTTTATCTCTGTGGGACGCCGATGGACTAAGCAGAGGCTTCAGATTCCAGTTGCATTCCTGGGCAGCCGGCCTCAGCTGCTCAGCTCGGCTCTTTGCTAGAGAGCGAGAACTGTGCCAACAGCCGGCTTCTCCTCTCTTCTTCTTGTCCCCATTCCCTCTGTCTGTTTTGGTCTCTTGGCCCTTTTCTTTTAACGCTCATCTCACCTCCTCCCTGCCTCGCTCTGCTTTTCTCAGCTCCGCTCTGCTGTGCAGCCCTGTAAATAACTTCAGCCTCACTAGATGAAGGGGAAATAAAATTTAAAAAAAGGAGGAATAGAATAATTCCTTCCAGTGCTTTGACCATAAAAGGACAGGAGAGGCTTGGCTTGTGACCTCTCCGTGGAGCTCTGAGAGGCTGGACTGATGCTGCTCTGGGTTTCTAGATGGAGGCGTGGAAGATTAGAGGGACACAGTTTAAGGTTTTTGGCTTCGGAGACAGACACACACAAAGAAAGAGCAAAAGTGTGAGTCTGAGGTTCTTCTGTTAATAATCAGAGGACCTTTGTTGTTAACAGAGCAAAGGAGCTGTAAACCCCCGGGCCATGAAACTTCAGTAACCCCTCACCGCCTACCAGAGCCACAGGCTGGACAGATGGAATGAGACTTAAAGGGACATTATTGAATCTACACTGAGGGCGCAGAGAAAGAATTAACTAACACAGCATCTTTACGAAACTTCAACTTTCACTTTTCTGGGACGGGGGAAACTCCGATGGTTGAGATTTTTTCTCATCCCAGTGTTGCTTCAAAAGTTTGGCTCAATCCCAGGGTCATAAAAAACCCTATAGCAACAGAACATCAGAACTGTGTTTCTTGGGTGATGAATATTAGTATTGTTGTGTCTCGTTGCATAATTTTTACCCATTCAGACCATATTTAAATCACTGAAGCAGAGATGAGAATTGCTAGGTAAAGGCTTTAGGAGTTCAGAGAAATCACAAGCTTGCTGTAGACATGACTGGTGCCTGTAGCCGGAACAAGCCTTCAGCCCTGGGCCAGGAGGTGAGAACAGGCTACGCTGTAGATGTGACCAAGTCAGCTGATTCTAGACTTTTAGGACTTTTGACAGTTAAGCATGTACTGGACAGAAAACTCAAGTGAACTCATTTTTTAGTTGAGAAAAAAGCTTTGGGGAAATTATACACTTGAGCTGCATCAATTAGTCGATTAGTTGATTAGTTGAATTAATTGCTTTGTTTTGCTCTTCGGTTTTCCGATGTTTTATAGACAGAACGGTTAATCACGAAAATAGCCAGCGAATGAATCAGTAATCGTTTGTTGCAGCCCTATGATACACCGTAGTGTGTATTAGGACACTACTGTCTACATACCTTAAACCCTGATTTCACCCTCATCGAACATCTTTGGGATGAATTGGAACCAAGCCTTATCACCCAAAATCAGTGTTAGACCTCAATAATGCTCTGAATGGGGGCAAATCCCTGCAGCCAGGTTCCAAAATCTTGTGGAAACTCCGAGACCAGAGACTGCTATAGCAGCTCTAGAAATAACATAATTGATTTTTTTTTGCACGGGTGGTGACCAACCACTGCAACACATTCTGGGACTGCAGCTCATTAAAAGGGTACGCCACTATTTTTACATATAAAGATGTGTTTATTTGTCATGAGCAGTACTACTTAGTCTCTGAAAACAGATGTAAAATGTCCTCTGTGGCTCTGGAGGGAGGTTTATAAAATCTGAGAAAATAAACCTGATGATGGTTCCTTGGCTTTGGCGTGGAGGCAACACATTTTGAACAAAAAGCCTGCGCTACAAACTGCGGGTGTCGAGTTAGAAATACAACGGGCCTTCACTACTGAGGGGAAAGTCTAATTAAGACATTATTTAGTTGCATGGTGAAAATTGTGAGAGCCAGTATTTTTGAGTTTGACCCATACTAGGAAATAGAAGTCAGGAAATCGCGACTTTCCCCCATTTTACACTATTCTGTTTTTGACTAGTCTCTCACAATTCCCTCAAACTTATTAAAGTACAATACTGACATCACTAGAGCACTCCTTTAATAATAGGCCTGACCAACGGCCCCAGATCACGAAACACATGACCAAACAACCTACACTTCGACTTCAGCCTTACTAATGGATGTTTTCAGTCCAGCGATAATGTCAGATATTTTGAGGGTGGTTGAGACCTCAGCTGAGGTTGACAGACTGGCCTGGTCACTGTGGTCCACGGCAGGGCTGCCTGCTCAGGGTGTGTCCCCTCTGAGGAATCCTGGAAGGGGGTGAGTGGTGTTGACAGTTGGGTGACAGACTCTGGAGCTGGTGTTGTGGTGAGAAATGTGGCCCAGAATAGAAACAACGGCAGCTGGACCTCAAGCCACACTGGTCGGACCTCACCTAAATCTGTCTGCCACGTGTCCCTGGTTGGCTGGTGGATAAATATATGTATGCATATACAGTTTATGGTATGTATATGAATATACTTATGTGCGCTTCGTCATGTGCTCTGGGTTTTTCAAGTTTTTCTTTGTATTCTTAGAGGTGTTGGGTTGGCTTGATAATTGATATTGTGTATCCATATATGATATTGAGCTGACCTGACTCACTGTATTTGTTCTCTTATATACAAGGTGTTAGTGTAATCTTAATATACAGATGTGTGGACCTTAGTCTAAAGGCCCAAATGTCTGTCAAAATGACTTCCAGTTAGTAGCCCATGTTGGCCTTTTCTCCATCTTATTCCTGCTTTACCTCACACCTACATTTGACACTGCTGGTAAAACCATTTTACTCAATCGATTTATAATCCCGTCATAATATTCCCATTATAATATTCCAATTATAATTACCCTCTAAACTGGTCTCTCTGACAGGTAACTTGCTAGCTTCTGTGGTTTTTTTTTTTTTGCGTTGTAACTAAAGAGTCGATTATGGGCCCTATTCTTTCCTCTATTTACATGCTTTCCCTTGGTCACATAATTAGTAGCCATAACATATAATTTCATTTGTGTGCAGATGATACACAAGTATATCTTCCTGATAATCCTATACAAAGCCTATATGGATGGACCGATTCAAAGGCCTGCCAACAGGATGTTGAAGGACGAGCCAGGAATTTATAAGCTTTGTTAAATAGAAATTCTTATTTTCCCCTGTGGTCATGGAAGAACTGCTTATTGTGGACTTGATGGTGGATAAGACTAGCGACTGTTACTATCTATAATGCCAACTTTAAATCTGGGCTGCATCAACTCTCAACTGCTGTATATACGCATCATTCATCTCTAAGCATTCATCAGAAAAACCCAGAGTAAAACAGGTGCTGAGATAAACGATTGTTCTGCAGC
Source organism: Xiphias gladius (assembly GCF_016859285.1). Classification (NCBI taxonomy): domain Eukaryota; kingdom Metazoa; phylum Chordata; class Actinopteri; order Istiophoriformes; family Xiphiidae; genus Xiphias; species Xiphias gladius. The sequence continues at coordinate 9,548,730 of NC_053405.1, forward strand.
TACGTGGAGTTTTATTGGCTCTATCGAATAAATAACTGTGATAGTATGCAGCTTTGCATGTGAATAGACAATTATATAATACAGTTTGAATATCTGGGGTATCCTAACTCACTTGGCGAGGCAGTTTTCCAAGATGCATTCACAATCCAGAGTATCAGAATCCAAAGGTTGCATGTGCACATTTTTGGCACGGGAGAACAATTATGTTGCATAACTTTGCATGGTAAATGCCTATTGTTAACCTAATCTGATTCTCGGGAGAGAGAAGAAAGTTCCAATGCTGAAGACAAAAAGTGAACCATGTTTCACCACTGCTAATGAAGATAGGACACATCAAAGTCTTCATGTACATGTGCAGCAACGTCTGTGGCAGCAGATCCCAATAGTTAATTCATGAGATGACTGTAAGGGTAAAAGAAGTGCTTGAGTGATTTATTTCTGTACCTCCTTCGGGTAGCGAGTCGTTGAAGAGTCCCTCCACAGACATGCAGCTGCTCCCGTCCCCCCCACAGATCCGGCAGCGGTCCTCGCGAACGTCTGAGCCGAGGATGCGATCACAGCCTACATGCTGCGAGAAGGGAGAGAAATGAGTGAGCTGCGGGGTCACTCAGGGTCACGGGTGAAGGGGCACAGTCAGTAAGTCGAGAGGTGTCAGAGGCCGAGCTGAGGGATTGCCTCTAATGTCTTCCAGACCACTTTTCCAAAACACAGAGATATCAGATGGTAAGTCCAGATGTGTTTTCTGATCCTGTGCAGACATAAAGCTCTTAGGTTGCTAAACTCATAGCTGTCGACATAAATAAGTTTCATGATGAGGAAAGCAGGTGGTTGTTCTCAAACTCTTTAACAGTGAACCAAATTAGATCACAGTTGAAAACTAAATCCAGAGTTGAAACTGTAATTCACCCCATGGTTATCTGGTGGGTTTATAATGTGGGTAGTGGTGAGTTAGTCTAAATCTAAAATGATAAAAGGTCAAAACTAGCAGGAGGCCCATCGTCTCTACAGGCAGACAATGTTTCCCAGAGCTCATTCGGGCCAATAGCACAATACATAACCCATATACAGTAAAATGACGGTACTGGAATATAGAGTGAAGTGAGAGACATTGCCGCTTTCAAAATGGCTTTCAAAATGCACCTCGGCCTGTGTATCATCCATTCATTCACCTATTTCAAATCAATCTGTTATTAGTCAGTAATGTGACAGAAAATTAATTGTTTCCTTTTCCAAGCAAAAATGTTTTCACTGGTTCCCGCTTTCAAATGTTAGGATAATCATGCTTTTCTTTGTAATATATCATAGTAAACTGAGTATCTTTTTCATTTTTGAGGTCATTTAAAATGGAAAACCACATGATTTTTTGGACCCATTTTGTATTTTTGATGCACATAAAAACAAAAATTTTTTTTTTAATGATTTCCAGATCGAAGGAAACAATTGGATGAGCACAGTACTGTCCCAATCTTAAACGACTTTGCCTAAAAACTAACAAGAATAAATCTAATTTTGTATTTGGTTTAAGGAATCGGTATTAAGGTCGCCCCAATAGAGGGCAGGAATGCAAGGATTTGGGTTAATAATTGCTCCAAGGAGAGGGAAGAAGAAACAGAGGAAATGTGTAAACCAAAACTATGATTAGGAGAGTATATGTACACCCAGGATGCTGAGCCAGCGACACCATAAAAAGATATTTGAAGTTTTATTTTGCTTGCAAGAAAACTCCTTTTGAAAACGACAGACCAACAGCAAAAAAAGCTTTTTTCAACCCAGTGTAGCTTGCATTCTTTCTGATCTGTCCTTTATACTTTACAACTGAGACAGATTAGCAGGTGAAATCCTTCTGAGAGCACCGCCTACACCTGGATTTACGTGGTCTGTTTACTTCATGACGGAACAGGTGTATCTAATGTTTTGTACACTCTATATTTTGTCCAACAGATCCGGGAAAAAGTGGCTCTAGCAGACATGCCTCTCGTCTGCAGCAGCATGTTGTGTTCAACTGGACAATCTGTTCTTAAGCCCTTTTTCTACCTCCCCCACTTCTCCCTCTCTCCTTCTGTTTCTCCGTCCTCTTATTGTCAGACGCCAACTCCTGAACCAAAGCCAGCATGAAGCTGCAAACAAGAGATAGAGATTTCTCCGCAGTGTTTTTGAAGTTTTATGTGTGTATAAAATATATGAGAGGTGAGACGATAGAGCGGAGGGAGAGGGAGGAAGAGGCGCTGACTGGATAGCAGACAGAAAAATTGAAGTAGAGAGGAAGGGAAAGAGATTAAAAAAATCAAGGGACAGTAAGAAAATGAGAGGAATTGAGAGATGTAGAGTCTGAAAGGGGAAAGAGGAAAAGAGAGACAGATAATAAGACCGCAGTGAATGAAAGCCAGCCTGCAGTGCAGACAGACTAACAGCTGAGCAGGAGGGTCACTGAGTTCCTACAGAGCAGAACAGAGCAGAGTACAGGGAAAATAGAGGAGTGAAGGAGAAGGAGAGAACAGAGAGGGGATGTTGATAAACAAAATCCTCTTTTTGGAAGAGCCCTGGATCTCCAGCTTCCATCAGCTCCTCAGTCTACCTAAGAGACTTCAAATAAAGCGAGGGGGCTGAAAAATTAGATCTTTTGGCATTTCACAAAACAACAAGCTGGCTGTCCTGAAGTTGTTGCCTCTCAGTTGTTTGTCTTTGTCCTTACACCTTTTAATCCCTGTGCAAAGCTTCTACTTACTTTTTAGAGTAGAACGAGATCCAAAAACAACAGATTGGGAATCAACACCGAGCACATTAACTGTGTGCTATTACCATTACAACGGTCTACACCCTGTGACAAATGAGCCGTCATGTGGGTGTCAAAATGGGTTCCAGGGACCTGTTGGAGCTCCAGGTGGTCTCCACTTCATCAAAATGAACAGCAGTTAGATGTTTTGTTTTCATTAACAGCCTGGATTTAAAGAGAGACCATTAGTAATGGGAATCTAAAACTGCTGCCAAAGTTAAGATAATTTTTCAGTTCAGCAGCTGATAGTGATGATCGTCAGCAGCCTGTGCGTAAACTAGACAGCGGTGGTTGTCCGGAGTCTGGAGAGCGAGTATTACTCGTATACTATCTCAGTTGAAGACAGTCTTGCGTTAATTCTTTATTCTGCTGCTTCGGGTTAAACTATATGCTCAAACGCGGACATACAGGACACTATAACACATTGTATTTCAACAAAAACCCTTGCATGGATGTGTCGAAACAAAAAAATATATAAAGTCTCCTTGTCTCACCTTACACTCTCCATTTACACACACATCCAGAGAGTCATCTCGGCAAGGTGTGCCATCCACCACAGCTGGAGCACGCTCTGTGTAGAAGTTGTAACCCTCCGCCAGGCAATTAAGAGAGCAGGGCTTCACCCCACCTGGACACACAGACACAATTCAATGAAGTGTGTGGTAAAAACAAACAAACAAACAAACAAAAAAAAAAAACAGCCTTTGTTCTGCTGAATGTATCACATCCTTATGAAGGGTGCAGAGTGAAAAGGCAGAATAAGAGAGAGAGGAGTCTGCAGGGGAGTAGGAAATGTTTTTTACTGCTGACAGCCAGAGAACGAGCAGCTGAATTTGATTAGGCCCCTGATCCCCTTGAATATACGCACACAGACACAAAACTACTGTACGCCCTCAATAAATGAACAACACAAACAGAGCAGTGCAAACGGGTACAGCAAGAAAGTAGCTAGATTCCCTCACTGACCTTACAAAAAGATGTATAAGCACATGGTACTGAAACTGAACTAGCAAAAATGACAACTCAAAACTAAAATAATAACAACTAAACTCCTCAAAAACGTATTCATTTCGGAAAAATCAGAACTGCATTTGTACTGTAGAGAATTAATATGATTTTTCTTATTCCACAGATTTTCTCACAACTGCAAAATTATGTTTTCAGGTAATAAACTCATTAACACTGCTCTGCAAACAAAGTTAAGAGTAATTTAGGACTGCACCTAAAGATTATTTTCATTAACAATTAGTCTACTGATTAATTTATTGCTTTGTCTAAAAAATGTTAGAGAATAGTAAAAATGTCCATCATAATGAGCGCATAGTGACATCAACATCAATAACTTTCTATCAATTAATCAATGATTAATCATTTAACCTCTAGTTAAACGACTTCTTTATCATTTCAAAAGTGTGTAAGAGTTCAGTATTGAGTATCTCCGCTGGTGTGAGGAGGTAAACACACTGTGACAAAAGAAAATGCATAAAGAAACACACACACACACACACACACACACACTTGCAAGTGTAGACATTGTCCACAGGACTGAAATATTTACAGAGATATTATATATTCTTTGACCCTCAAGCCTAAAGAAAATGCTGCATGCACCAAACAGCCAGGCTACCTGTTGCAGTAGAGATGGAAAAAATTTTTTGGCTTATTTGTTTAGTAAACCTGCTGTTCGCAACCCACCAACAGTCAGTTTGTGAACGTCTCCAAGGCCGCCAAGTATCATTATCACTAATCTATACTCATATCCTAGATCACTGACACTTGCCGCAAGGGACTGGTACTTGATCGGCTTATCGGAAAACAAAACTTCATCCATGTACAGGCTGAAAACACAGCCTGTTTCGAGGATGAACACTTTTCTCCAGGCCATGGGAGACATTTAACCATCCTGGCACCGGATTACATATGTTGGTAACACCTCTCTGACAGCAGCGGCAATTAAATGAACATTAGGGTCATGTAAGTATAGAGCCCTTTATAAGCTGTACAGCCACTGACAATGTGAGCACCCGATTCTAGGTGGTATTAAAGATGTGCACATGCACGACTGTACCCTTTTCATCCTTTCACTCTTTATTTGTGCTGTTTCTTTCCTTACCATGACACACACACACACACACACACACACACACACACAAACACACAAACACACGCACACATACAGTTGCTCGAGGTTTTCTCTAGCCAAGTGGTATATATCCTTCATTCATCTGTGCAGCTCGCCAACAGCTCCACTATTTGAGTGGCTGTTGACATCAGTCTGGGCTGTGTTTGTTTGTGCTGGCAGTTCCGAAGCAGGTACAGTATGTACTGGGAAGGAGAGAGGGAGAGAGAAAGAAAGAAAAAGGGAGAGAGAGCGTGTGTACTGGCAGGGCTTGCAGACGATAAAGTGGTCAGACCATGGAAAACTACAATTCCCATGGTGCCTAGCTTTGGCAGGGCAATCGTGGCTTGCATGGTGTGTGTGTGTTTGTGTGTATTATAACTTGCAGGGTGTGTTGTATGGAGTGTGAAGGTTGAATGTGAAGGCTGTTGGACCGAGAACAGCAATGGGGAGCAGCTTGTTTGAAAAAAAAAGAAAAAAGAAAGCTGCTTAAAACGACAGACCTTTTTTAATGAACTGTCCTTGACTGTCTGAGCTGAGAGAGAAAGGCTGTCTCTGTTCTCAGTGTATTGGGACAGAAAATAGAAATAAAGAGATTGCATAATGGTGAACTAAATAAAGTCAGAGAAAGGATTTAGAGGGGCACCCAGAGCAGAGTGGACAAAGAAAAGGGGCAGGTAAAAGTGGAAGGACGAAAGCAGAAGTGAGAATCTGAGGAGAGTGAGAGGGCTGCAGAGGACAGAAAAGGGGCTGGGCGGTCTGATCTGGCCTTAACGCAGGGCAGAGTCTATGGCACTGTTCCTATTTTAACAGCTGCAAGGGATTTCCATTGTAAAATCAGCTGACTTGATGAAAGGAGCACTTGTTGCCTGAAGTTGGAATTGGCTGGCCGGCCATCTCTGTAAGCCATTATGTTATTGGAGGGCTAGATTAAAGGCAGTTATGTCGTTGAAACTATTTATCTTTCACGTCCAGTGTAGTGCTCATCAGGAGCAAGGAATTCTTGCAAGGCATTGTGGGATGCATGGCTCTCTGCGGCCAGCATCTGCGAGCCAGACAGGAGAGAGTCTGCAGCTTCGATTCACTTTCTCCTCAGTCCACACGCACGCACGCACACTCTCACAAACACACACACACACACACACACACACACACACACACACACACACACACACACACACACACACACACACACACACACACACACACTCCTCACTATCTCCTGACTGCTGTTCATCTCCTTACATTAACTCACATTGGCTCACGTCTTTTTGTCCATCTTCATATGTTCACCTATGATACCTACTCATCTTCCCTTCCTTTCCACTTTCTTTTTAAAAAAAAAAAATCCAAAAAATATAAATCCAACTTCTAGCCTCGTTGTCCTTTCAAGGACATTGTGGCGAACAAGTGGAGCAGCATTGATATGTTCAAATATCACGGAGTCACTGAAGACTTAAATTTGTCTTTAGATAAAAAGAAAAAACCCACATTCCTTTCACTTGCTGTGTGTGGTTTACCCTGTGCGCAAACCTCCAGGTGTGGCGATGGTCATGACGGAAAAGTGATCCTTTACTTAATAAGTAGCAAAATCACTATGTAAAACGACTCCAGTACAAGTAGAAGTCCTGCTTTCAGAAATTCCGGAATTAAATTATAATCAGTATTATAGTAGTGATTGTAATTTTTTAGATGTGTTTTATAATTTAAGTTTTATCAGCTAAATGTAAAGACAGAAAAAAATATAAAAAGTAAACAATAAAAGTAAACATTATGCAGAGTGGCCCCTTTGAGAGATTTGTATTAATAAATATTATATGACTGGATTATTATTAATCATGTATTCCAGTGTAAGCAGCATTTTAAAGTAGTTGCTGTTCCAGGTGGGGCTAATTTCAACTAGTTTATATATGTTTAGGTCGTTAACTCTACAGTATTAAACTACCTAATAAATGACATACATCATATATTATGACCAATATGATCTTACCATGTCAGGTATGTTTTTATATCCAGGACCCAGCACATGATACGTAGGTGCAGAAAATTAACGGATGGATGGATGGATTTCTGTAAAATCTAAATCTAGTAAGTAGTTAGATGGCAATTAGATGTAGTGGAGTAAAGAAGTAGAAGAATTACCTTAAACAGTAAAATATGTTTTATTAGAAATTTGATTTTAACTTTTTGGTTTCCCGAGAGTGAGAATAGAGGATGAGGAGAGGAGAGTGGCGTGCAGCCGGAGTTTCTTTTTGTTGCGACCATAATGGACGATGAACTTTAACCCTCATCCCAAAGTATTTTGGTTTAGTTTCTGTCTCATCCTTTTGTTAACCTGCAGTATATTAACTAAAACCAACACTGAGCTCCGTGCACGGCTGTTGACACGGAGCGGATCCGGAATTGGCTTGCCTTGACCTCACAGACGAGTGAGTGGCCTGCAGGGGAGCGACGTGAGCGACTGGAGCAATGGCAGAAAAGGCATTTAGCGTATGTAGTGGCCTGTCGTTACCGACCGAACCAACAGAGCCGATGGCTGGAGATACGCATACAAGACGCAAGCTGTAATAACCAATGGTTGACAGTGGTGTTAAGGTCAAAGAGGCCATCTGCAGTAGAGATCACCATGGAGCAAATAAATTCACACACACACAACCCACACAGAGCAGGTTTACGCACTCACCCCCTCTGTATGGCTTCCAGGTGTAAAATTTTCCCCGGAAAGGAACGCTGTCAAAGTCGGAGCACTGAATCTCCCTGAAATCCCGAGAGCCTGCAGGGCACTCCTGTAATGCACACACACATATGTATGTATATACTGTATATATGTATGTATATATGGGTGTGTGTGTGTGTGTGTATACACACACACACACACACACGCGCACACACGCACACACACCAACACACATATATGTACACAGTACATGCACCACAAACACATGCTAGTAGAGTCTCGTGCAATGACCAAACACAAAACAAATTAAATTAAATAAATTACAGTGTGTTGACCAATTGATCATAATGATGATGATGATGATGAAGAGCAGAGATACTCACGTCAATATTGCAGGACCTGAAGCGCTTTCTCTCCCCTAGACAATACTTTCCACCAATGGTTGGCCTACAACCAAACACAAATAGAATCAGGCCAGTCACATCTGAGTACAATTTAACAATATCCAACCTCCATCACATCACCACATAGTGCCGGCTCCTGATCTCTGCTTTGTCTGCCTTCATCAGTGTGTTTTCAATCTCGCCGTCTGTCTCTTTTATTGCTTTATTGTCTATCACAGACCGTCACGACAGCATCTCCGTATTTAAAAAAAAAAAAAAAAGAGCCGAGAAGGAAGCCAGAGCTAGGCACCATCAAAAGGCTACTCCTGCTAAACTTTCAACGAATTTAAACGTAACGGAGCCAGAGCACATGTGCAAAGTGATGCTCAGAAATGACACGAGACAACACCGTTGGCCTCAGATTTGGGTCATTTCATTCTCAGTTTAATCAGTTCCAGATGAGGGGTCTGGTGACTGTGATTCAAAAACAAGTCTGCTAGTCGTTTTGTGATGATTCAGACTGAATTATTTCATACAGGATGAAAACCGTATATTAGATATCCAGCTAGATATTAATATATCTGCAGTGACCAGTTAATTCTGTCGTGAACATATGGGCTTGTGATTATTGCGTTAAGATAGATTTGAAAAAATCATAACCTATCCAGTGAAGTAATGTATTGTATTTGGCACAATGAAACACCTGCAATTCATTCTAGTTAAATAACTACAAAAAAAATTAGCTGGCTACTTTCACTGTTACATTGAAAAACATATTCTACTTGCTGATCTTGAGACTTCCAGTCATTTTGAAGTTACTGAAGTTTGAAGTCAGCTCAAGTAATTTGAGTTCTTGCACTAGGTAGATCGGTAGAAATACCCACCACAAAACCAAGAATGCATTTCAGACCGGGCACAGCTGAGACCTGTACCTGGGGCTGTCGCAGTGTCTGACAGAAGAGGAGACTCCACCTCCACACGTCCTGCTGCACTCCTCCCACGTTGACCACAACCCCCAGCCACCGTCCACGCCCTCCGGACGAGTCCCATAAGCCACACACACCCTCTTGTAGCACCACTGCAGTCAATTATACTCATGAATACACAACAGCAATCACAGGAATACTAAAATAAAGCCATGAGGGTGTGCTGGAATAGTAAAAAATCTGACCAACAGGCTATAGGAAGCATATATTACAATATCAATCATAATCAAATCAAACCAAAACTACAAGACAGCTCACAGCCCCGGAGCATTTTTTTCAAACTTTGCTTGTGTTTTTGAGGTTGATTTTTCCTTAAAAAATTCATCCAAACAAAACAACAGCCAAGATGAGTCAGCGTGAGGCCATGCTGCTTTTTTTATTCTCGTAGGAAGCAGGAAGACTGGTCCCAAGATGAACAAAAGTGACCACCACCCTCTATCCTACCTACACCAGCAACACTCTTATGTCCTCCCTTTAAAAGGAATAATGTAGGGGGAAAAAAAAGGGTTATTTTCACTGTTTACTTACCCCTTTCTCTATCGTGTTGGTCTGACAGATGGTTCCCTCTGCAGCGGGAATGCTGCTGGTGATGCAACGGTTGCTCTTACTCATGCACCAAAGTTCACTGCAGACTTCCTGTGTGGGTCAGTGAAAGGAGAATTAACTATGGAAGATAGAGAGACAGAGAAAAAAAAGGGGAAATAACGCAGCAAAGATTGACGCAACCTGCAGTGTTTTCTGTACAAGCTCCTTACAGAGACAAGTGACTCGCTGGCTCCCCTCTCTCATTCTACAGCGATGTCTACAACACATGCCGCTACGTTTTATTGTGTACATATGCTCTGACTAGATAGCATTGATAATAATAAGTCAATAAAGCAGTCTGCTATTCCAGATGTCCATTTGCTCTGAGCCTGCCCCACGTAAAAGTGGACCATGGAATGAAAGGGTGCTATTCAGCGAAGGTACTGCGAGACGTTTCATCATCATGGCAAAGGAGAGAGCCAGAGGAACACGAATCGGTGAGATAATTATCTGATACAAAGATGAGACCCTGTAAGGGCTGGTGGAGAGAGCATGAAAACGAGAGACGAGAGATGTGAAGAGACTACAGAGAGCTAAACATGCAATCTAAAGCAAAGTGATGCAGTTGGGACATCTCTCGATACATGAAGACATTTTGCAGCATTAAAGAGGGAACAGTTTACGGGGCCTCTTCAGAACTGAAACAGCAACTCCACTTGCCTTGATCTAGGATTTAGCACTTCAAGATAATCTGGGTGGCTCAAATTTTTTATGATGAAACTACAAATGGTGATAGAAAATTATGGAAATAAGTTAAATTACCTATAAGTGTTTCCATCCTGTGTAGAGCTTCAGTTTTATGTAAAACACCTTGTTTCGTTTATGTTACATTCTATTCATGGCCTGTTTTATTCAGTTTATTTCATTTTAATTTGAGTTTTGTCTTCGCAGTGCCAAGTCTCATATTAGATTTGGTCAGCGGTTTTTGTTTTGGTTTGGTTTTCATTTGAATATTTGAAGAAAAAAAAAGTGCTGTATGTATATTGTTTATGACAGAATCAAATCAAATCCATTTCAAATTCTCCTGAGAACTTGAGAACTCTAATTGCTCGGATTGGAGAGGATAATTTCAAGACTTAAAACTGCGATAAACTTTCTCCAAAAGAGCAAAATCGTTCATTCCTGCCAGACTCAGTTGATTTTTCAGAAAATGTACAAAATACTGACTACTGACTAACAAAATATATATAAATATTGTGATATAAAAGGACAAATACTGCAACAAAGGATTTAATCCATTTCACCAACTAACAGGGAGAGACGTCAGAGGCCAAGCCAACATGAGAAAGAGAAGAAAAGTAACCTGAAAGATGAATGAAAAACGGTACAGTGTTGACAGAGCACTCACCGCATATTTACACTGTCGAGATCTGACGCCGTACTGGAAGCGGCACTGTTCGTCTGCATCGTAGGCCTGACCGGGGGCTGTGGTGGGGTACACAAACTCCTGCTTGGGGGGGACGTTGTTTAGACAGGAGCCCATACCTGAGCTAAAGCACACCGAGCAGAAGAGAAAAAGGACGGAGATTAAAATACACAATAGCTGTTTCAGTCATTAGTTTTGAGAATACACAAAGTAAAACAGCTTTATTAAAACACTGAACAGGCAACTGAAGTGGATCTGCCTACTTTCAAAACCCATCTGTACTTTGAATGTTTCTCTGACCATCAAGAATGTCACACTGACATCCAAGTGAATTTTTCTTTCTGAAACCTCTAATTACCAAATGATTTGTGGTGTTGCAGATATCTGATAGGCTGACTCACTCCAGGAAGCTGGTGATGTAATCGCGGCTACAGGCCGACCAGATGAACGGGTTTGTCTTCATGGTTATGTGGTCAGCCATCAGCTTGGCGGTCTCCTGGCTGCGGGGGCCACAGGCGTTTCCCATACCGTCATGGTTCATCCCAAACCTAAAGCCCATGATGAGACAGTGACAACACTTTGACGCTCTGTGGACGGTGACAGTGGAAAAAAGATCACTGTGGATAAGAGGGATCTAAAGAACAGGCATATGAAAGAGGATAGTCTGCAGCTGTCACGAGAGTTCGCCTCCATCTGTCAAAAATCCGTGAACACGTTTTATTACTAGCATCACAGGACACTTCTGCTCATTAGGACTCAGAGCCCCGCTGGTTTTCTATTTGACATCAAATCAGGGACCGATTTACACCTTGTGGTGGCCTTCTGAGGCTCAACGTCTTGAGTTGCATGTAAACATGTTTAAATACGAACACCGCCGCTGCACATACGGTCCATGCTTTGTCATTTTTTTTAACTTTTGACAAACAATAAGAAGACTACAACACTGCATAAACATGAGGTCAAGATTAGAGCTGCAACAATTAGTTGATTAATCAATTAGTCAGTCAATCACCAGAAAACCAATCTGCGACTATTTTGATAATCGATTACATAATATTTTAGGCAACAATGGCAAACCTTAAAAGATACTTTTCTCTTATCACTGTAAATGAAATATTTTGACGTTTTGGACTGTTGTTTAGACAAAACAAGACATTTGTTGACATCCCGAAGGACTGTGAGAAAATGTTATTGATATTTTTTCACTATTTTATGACATTTTATATATCAGACAATTAATCTATTAATTGAGAAATTAATTGAGAATGAAAATAATCATTAGTTACAACCCTACTCAAGTTTACATTTTTTCTTAATATGATAAAAATGTGAAATATTTTGTAATTCACGCAAAATATGGAATTAGCAAACCTGACAATAATTATTTTCATTACTGATCAATCTTCCAGTCATTATCAGTTTACTATCATATATGACAAAGAAAACCATCAAATCCTCACATTTGAGAATTTGGAACCAGACAACATTGTGGTTTTTTTTGCTTGGAAAAAAAAGACTGAAACCAGCTTTACACCTAACACAGAGATGCAATTTAAAGGCATGAAGGACAGAACACTCACGTTCCCAGACTAAAAGTGAACCCCACTGACTGAAATACTGTATATGAAAAGTCTTGTCCGGCAAATTACTATTTGTTATATAATGGTCCATCTTCAACATGACATGGTAAGTATGACAAGACATCCCGATAGTTTACCAAAAACTGTTACGTTTCAGAGTGTTAGTGATTCATTTGGTGTTTTTTTTCATCCCTAACATTCATAACAGACAGTGATAACGCTCACAGTAGCTCTGTTTGAGCCTGAAATATAAATGTCCTGAAGCTGATTCATTTCTGTCTTGTCTTTTCATGGGGGTGCTCCACACCACAAACAGGCCTGCATTTAATCTAATGCTGCACTGTGATGTCAAAACAGTTTATATGGCAATTAAAAACAAATGTTGATTGTGCTCAGGCTGGGGATGCCGACTGTGTGGACACACGTACACACGAAGACCAGCACACCATGTCCAATCATGTGGGCTAGACAGCCTTGGGGTCTGAGTACTCAAAAGCTACCTGTGTTAATCATTAGGGAGGCAGGACCCCGATGGATCCACCGTCTGTCTTAATACTTCTCAGTGTGTGCACGCAGAGTGAAATCGAGTAACACTAAATTACTCTGAGCAAGAAGAATACTTCCCAAAAATAAACCTTGATGGTTTCTCAGAAAAAAAAAAAGACATGAAATCAGCAATCTCTGTTTATTTACTGTATTCATGACACAAGTAAGGCTTATAGGCAGATACCATTACTAGTTACTAAGTGATCCAGAACAGCTGTTATAGTAAAACACAGACTCCAAGTCACCCAGGGGATCCAGATATAAAAAACCCAAGCATCTCCAGGTTCTGTACCAACACCACATGTTACCAATTCCCCTGGCAAATAAATAGTGCGACTGAAAGAAAATATACAACTATTAACACATTCTCAACTGATGGAAATGACTCATAGTGCTGAACATTACATAAACTGTCTTTGGAGATGTGGAGATGTAATCTGAGGACATCTGAGGATGTAATCTCTCTGAGGAAGGGAGGGATCAACTCAGGCCAGACGACAATGAAAGATACATGAGACTCCTCAGGGATTCCCTCAGCGATATTTTTTGTTTCAGGCTCAGCTTAAAAAAAAAAAAAAGCCACTACTGATCTGGTTGGGATTCTGTGTTTTTCCGCACAGGGTCACGAACTTCCCCTCATTAGTCATAGTGGGTCATAACCTGAGGAGCATGAGCTCTACATGCAACATTGTGATGTTTAAACAGGTCCTTAAAGATTTATAAACTGTGACCCCTATTGTATAATGTTTAACTAGGCTAATACCCCTTTCAGACAGCAAATTACGTGTACGATGCAGGTCTACTGAACCTGCGTTCAACCTTCATTGGACCCATTCATATCTCTCTTTTCTTGGGAAGTTTCTATTAATATGCCCCCTTCAAATGACATTCAAACGTGATCAGAGGAATTGCATCCCTAACAGAGATGCCTGGTCACCGAAGGCTGGACAGCTTCCATCCTGCCCTCTCACTCTGGTTGGGAGGACAGTTGTGATAAACGCATTTAGCTGGCAACCTATTCAATATTTCTAAAGATAGTTCGCTCGGGGACCAAAGTGGTGGACCAGCCATCCGATCAACTGACTGAGGGTGAGGTCCTGTATGTAACTTTTCTGCCGTCTGAAACCTTTAAAGTCCATAAATTTTGCTTCTTGCACAAATCCTGTAACGAGGATGAATGTGTTCTTGAGCAGCCTACTTGCTCAAATATATAATAATATAATAAAAAGGCATATTGACAAGTATACTGTTTAACATTGGATATACTTTTATACTGATTACAAAAAAGAGAGAGAAAAATATAACTAGAGGCTTTTTTATGACATTTATAAGTCTGGAGATGGAGATAAAAATGACAAAATGGCAAGGTCATGCGTGTGTGTGTGTGTGTGTGTGTGTGTGTGTGTGTGTGTGTGTGTGTGTGTGTGTGTGTGTGTGTGTCTTACTCACGTGTGTCCTATCTCATGGGCGATTGTAAAAGCTGTGCCCAGGCCAATGTCCTCATTGATGCTGCAGCTCCTCTCTGGCTCACACATTCCTCCTACGGGAGCCAGACCTGTCACACACACAAACACACACTATATGAATATAAAACTCAACTATACTATAGAACACATCTTGAAATCTCGACTTCTGGGAAACTGAAAGAGAGAGACTGAAAAGAACTATATTCAGAAATATAATTAATTTTTGAAACATTTCTTGTTGTGAGTGAAGCACCAGTTCAGTATCTTCCCCTGTTGCGTTTTAGTTCAGTTTACACTGTTATTAATAAAGTACCAACACCAACAAACACAATGCACCTTCCTATAAATTACCCAAAGATGAACACTCAAGCCACACTTGATGTACATCACATATTTTTTATGTGAATGAAAACGTGTGTGCTAATTTGAGTTTTGGATCTTGAAAGTGAGGACACTTTGGCTGCTCCTCACTTCGGACTGGACCTTCAAATGACTGTTTAAAAGGTTAAGACTTGGTTTTAGGGGTTAATAGTGTTACAACAAGTTTTGGGTTCAGTTTTTTGGGTTGGGTTTAGACATTCAGTTGCAACGGTCAAAGTTAGGGTGAGGGGCATGGGAACGCATTATTTCAGTGGCGGTTTTCTAAGGTATACAAGCACGGAAGTGTGTGTGCGTGATTGTGTGTGCGCGTTACCTAGAGTTTCACAGGGCTTGTTTTTTTGGATGCAGATGTCATACCTGCCGACGGGAAGGGAAATAAGACAGGCTGTTTAAAACTAATACTTATATACTCACACATAAACAAAAGCAGCATCAATCAACAGATGAAAGCTGTTGCGTACGTTGCAATCCCACTTACATACCGTATTCTTACAGACACATACAGACATACTAGAAATGGACACAGTCATTCACAAATATACAGTTCACAGACACATTTGGGACAGACAGTGGACAGCAGTGATAGCAGACAGATATAGTTTTAAAAGAACAATAGCAGGAAATCTTGGACGGTCACTGTGGTGTCATCTGTCTGGACAGCTTCCATCCTCTGCTTGATAAATGCCATCGTAAAACCAAAATGTTCTCACAAAGCCACAGCCACAACTAAAAAAAAACACAGAAATGACATTTATCTGTTTTTAACGCCCCCTCTATTTGACCGTTGACCTCCTGCAGCATGAGCTTATAGCACATTCTGTTAGAAAGAATAGGAAAGTATTTGCAGCAGCTCTGCCCTGCCCCATCAGATGACTCTGACCAAAGCACGGTTGTGCTGTTTGCTGATGCACATTCCTCAGTCAATAGTATCAGTGTTTTATCCGTTTAATATGCGTCTACCACTGTTGTGTCTGTTTTTCTGCAACAGTATCAGTAACAGAGTAGAGTTAGAGGTACGAAGAGACAACTGAGGGAAAGCAGTGCTGTCAGATTCAAGGCAGCTTTGCTTTGATTTCTGCTGCCTTTCTCATCCTCTCAGGGTGTCGCCCCATTTTCTTTAGGCTGCTCTTTTTTCGAAAAGAATCTGTCGTTGTTTCACATTCCCTTCTCGGATTTCTCTTTTTTCTCCAGATGCTGAGCTGGGCAGAGCCACCCCAGCTATCATCACCCCAGACAGGACAAGATACAGCCCAACTCTCTTGGACTTGACATAATGAAAGCCTGTGAGGAGAGGGGCTGGGAATGTAAGAATTCAGCTCGGAGGAAACACTGTTTTAACCTTTAAATGAACAGGAAAACAGACCAAACATATTCTTACCCACAAAAATCACCTGGAGAGGTTGCAGCAGGAGGTTGAGTTGTATAAATGCTAGCATTTTATTTTACAAGTCTGCAATTTCCTAATTTTCAAGTTTCAAGGAAGGAACGGTATGTAATATGGCACTGTTACAGAGAAAATGGAGACAAAGTTCTGAGAAAGTTATTTGAGTTCATTTACTGTACCACTGGAAATTTAATTCTCCATATACATGTACATTGAATTGTATGCTGCGCTGTAGACAAAATCCACATTTTTCACAATCGGCTGCCCTGTTGTGGACGGACTTAAAACTTCTCTAAGTCAGGCTAGAAAATAATTGCAATGATTAAGTGGAAGTGTACTAATTGAACACTATGTACATTTCCCATATAATTAGCACCAAATTACTAAATCCTTTCCAGAAACCCTCCTATGAATTTGCAGTCTCATATCACTCCTTTCTAAGAAATTACAGGAAAATATACAATCTGTGAAATAAAGCGTTTCCATATACATCTTTAAAGCGAAAAAAAACGCAAACCAAACTGCTATTTTGTTTTGCCCTAACAAACAAAATCTTCATTCTAAAATACTTTTTGTTCATTTGAGATATGTGTTTCGGTTTGGCGTCCTGACCTTGTGATAAGCACAGCAGTGTCATGGTGAGCGATCCCATTGTCTGGTATGGCGTTCCCATAGCTGCTCCGGTGTTGGATGGTTTTCTGCCACTTACAGAAGCTGTCTAAAGACTTCCCTGCATGGTGGTTGATCTCTAGTGTCGGCTGGAAGAGAGACAAGAAAGGAAACATGGACTAAGGAAAGGAAAATAAAATTACAATTTTTTTATTTATCTTAAAACACTACAGAATGGAGATTACGACTACAGCATTTTCTTGTTTTTGCAAAGATACTTTAATAATATGAGGTTACTCCAATGTCAGCAAAGAGGAGATTTCAACAATCAGATGACAGGCCAACACGGCTATGATAACCCAGCCCCAGTCTTCCTGTATTGTAATGTTTCAGGCTTGTTTTCTGCCCCAGTGTGTTAGTCTTTCTGTCCTGTGAAAACCGTGCAACTCCAAAATGTCATCTTTTCCTAAGCTAAGACACTACATTTTTCCAGTGATCCAATGGATTTTAAAATGGTTTATTTAATGTAAAAAGTGAGGGAATTTTCTCATTGCTCCAATTTACATTCAAGAACATTTAATTCTTTAGTTCATGTAAAAAATAAAAATCACCAAATTTGAAGATATGTGGTTTTCAGTGGACAATGCATTCATTAGACTTTATATCACAGACTACATGATTGGACCAGATTCCTTAAATTTGGCTTCCAGGCTTAAAAAGCTTTTAAAAAACTTCCCCCCACTCTATCAAAGAAGCCAATATGGAGGTAGGATTAGCGTGAAGGTGCTTTCTAGTATTATGAGAGCGCAGAGAGGGGAAGGAGCGGAGGGAGTGCACTGCTGGCCACAGCTGGCGAGAACTCGTAACCCAGGAATGCATGTGGTGACATAACTAGTAATTGCCTCATCCCACAGTCCCTCATTTCTGGGCCCACTGCTAGCCTGGTTTTCCTTTCCAGGGGCAGCTTGCCGTTTTCAGACCTGGAAACCAACAACAGAACCACTAGACTCAGACTATTCTCAATCCTGTCCCGACCTCAACCTCAACGGTCCATGGAGTAAGAATAACAACACTAATACTGCACACCGCTAATGATCCCAACACTTACTTCTTTACTCTCAGATGACGAACACATCCGAGCGGTAAATTATGGAGCTAATTTTGAGGCAGTTGACAGTATGAATCATAAATGTTCCCTAACAAGACATCTATGTATCTAATGCCCCTTTAATTCAGTTTGATTCATCCGTCATATTACTAGAAGGTCAGCATTACGATGGAGCCAGCGACACCGCCTCGCCACATGCTGTTAATGGCAGGCTAATATGGTCATTTACGAGGTAGTCATGAGGCTCATTCATCTCCTGATGACTGAACCTCATGCATGCTGGTCATGCAGTCTTCGCTGGTCATGCACTTTTTTTGAGCTGAACTTCGGCCTTGTGGTCAAGTTTGGATTGCCACTCTGTGTCCTTTCTTACCTCAATTCAATCACTCATATCATACAAAAAAAGAAAACAACAAGACAAAGAGTTCACAGCCATGCTAGCTGCTCTGTGATGCTGTACTTTGACATAGCGTTGCATTGAGCTAAATGCGAACATCAGCATGCTAACATACTCACAACGACAAAGCTAACATGCTGATGTTGAACAGGTATAATGTTTTTATGTTCATCTCGTTAGCTTTGCTTGTTTGCATGCTAACATTTTCTAATTAGCACCAAACACAAAGTACAGCTGAGGCTGATGGAAATTAGTCATTAGTTTTGCAAGTATTACTAAGTCACAAACCAAAGTGTTGGACAAATCAAAATTTTAGCCTGATGGGTCACAGAGGAAAAGTCACCAAATTACCCTGAGGGGAACATGAATATGTCGACCGTCCATCCAATAGCTCTCGAAGCGTTTCACTCAAAACCAGAAAAGTAAACCTCACACCAAAGTATATATTAGCCACCAAACTCAACTATTTGTGCCAATCCACAGTATATGTTGACATATTTCACTGGATAAGTGAAAACTTTGACCTGCTGGTGGCGCTAGAAAAGTCAGACGATCGCCCAAGTCAGGGGGGATTCATAGTCTGGGGACCATGAATGTCTGTACAAACTTTTATGTCAAACCATCCAAGAGTTGTTGACAGACATTTAAGTCTGGACAAAAATGATGGACCCACTGACCGGGTGTGGCTAGAAAATATTGGTAAACAGACCAGACTTTCAGGAATCTAGTGAATATGGAGCCTGATGGTGTTCTCTTGTGCTTTATATGCAACACATTTGGTTTTGTGCATCTCCTCTGGCGAAGCAGATTTAAAACGCTGATGTGTTTTACATGTGTGTGTGTGTTTTACATCAGCGTCTAAATCTAAATTGGAGATTTTATACGCCCTGGAAGTACGTCATAGCAATGATCAGAGAGATCATTGTTCACCACAGTAACAAGCTGGACAGTCACAAAGCAGTTCTGTCTGACAGGTACAAAACTCCCCTCATTCCCTGACTTTTCCGCCTTTCCTCACCCATCACCCTCTTCCACGCCTCCCTACATCCTCTTGTGCCTTTCATTACAGCCGATATTCACAAGACGCGTTTACACATTCAGTCCACCGGGAGTGGTGGAGGAAAACACTCTTAAGCCAATAATTTGACACAAACAAGGAATGCATAGACGCCTCTCATAAAAGAGTTTTGTGCAGTCTGAACAGAAAGTAATGAGGACAAGGACACAGAGAGACATACAGAGAAGAAAGGTGAGGAGAGGAAATGGGTATTTACTTGGTCTTCCATGAGCAGGATGAGCCGTGTCACCACAATGTTGACTGCATTCCCCAGGCTAGAATCCTGGAACAGTTTGGCAACCTGACCTCCAGGGAAACAAGAAAAGACCAGTCTTAAAAACAGCTGATACACCAGCAGAGCAAATTACGCTAGAGCGGAGACAAGACTAGAAATAGACACAGGAGAAATCCATTGTAAATAAAAGGTCTATAAAGGCAAGAGAAGTTACAGAAAAGGAAAGCTCAGTCTTGAAAATGGGTGAAAAACTACCACTACTTGTGAAATTAAAAAAACAGCTATGCGATTCAGCGATTCAGCTATGAGCTTCGTGTTAAGGACGCAAACAGAAGTGGGCTAACTGACCATCCCTGGCTTGTGCCCCGACTGAGATCGATTTGAAGTTATGAGCAAACGCTCTATGAAGTACATTAGTATCAGAGTTTTAAGAGAGCTGTAAAGTCAGTGCATCACTACATCATCACAAGTGCCAGAGACGATTAAAGGGTTAAAGCACCGACATTCATAAAAAAGGCCGGAGCTAAAACCACTACTAGCACTCAAGCTGCACTTTGACACTTGTCATTATCGGTGTCTGGTGTAATTTGGCCCACTTTGCTTCACACCACTAAAGAGATGCTGTTGGTTTCTGTGATTTTGTAACACTCTGAATGCAACATGCTTTGTGACAATAGCAGCTGACCAACCCTTCATTAAGTACATTCCTGACGTGTGTGTAGGTTTAAACTGTGCGTGACGTGATCCCCAGTGATAGAAATAGTGCAGATGATGACATACAACCTAAGCCTGTCTGACTAAAGTATGTCGCTTCCACAAGGAGAAATCAAAAATCATCTAAACATTGGTTTTTCTTTCTTACTCTGAACATTATTCACGCAAATCAATGAGCCTTAACCTGATTTATTTCAATTTAATTTGGGTTTTTTGACGCTTAAATGTATAAACAAGTTTATATCTGACCGATCCTTAGCAGTAGAGACACACTGAAACTTATTTCTTTCACTTTGGACATTTCTGTTCTTTCCAAATGAGTCTTTAATCTTTTTTTTTTTCTCAGTTGACTCCACAAAAACACTACATGTTCCCATGTACTCTGTTTTTGTGTGCTTAATAATTTTGCCTTGCTTGAGAAATTTAACCCTTATATTCATCAAGGATGATTCCAATGACGCTGTGCACATACATCTTTTGTGTTGTGAAACTTACAATATTCATGACAGCCAGGATGTACTGCTCGATGTCCCTGCGACCATGGTAACCCACCATCATCTTGTCGGCTACCACCAGCGTCTCCACGTAGCGCTCCCGGCTAACCGAGCGCTTTAGAGGTAGCTGGCCGCGGCCGACGTGATGGGGAGGGGTCTTCAGCGTCCGTTGCCACCATGACGCACCCTTCATTGGCTTTTCATCTGGAGGGAGATCACACACATGTCTTGAACACGTGTAGAAAGAAGAAACCCACAGTAGCACAGCAGCAGTTCAGCCGAATCGCTCACTGTACATTTTGCATTTGCCATAAATTGCCATGAGACTGATGATCATCTGAAACACTTTATCAAGGAACCAGAATGATGCCTGACCATACTTTCCATGACTATAAAGTTTTTTTTTAACTTGTATTTATTAAAAGATATTTTTCCGAACATACTTTTGCTTTTTCAGCAACGCCCTGTAACACAGACTTGGTCACACCCAATCACAACTGGGAACTCAGACACAACCGCAATCCTCTGCTGCTGGCGGCTATGCAAATCAGCCTAGGGAAGTTTACTACTCCAGTCTGGACCTGGACATTACTGCCACTACTAAAAAGATTAGAATATCTCCCCACTCACCAATGACTCCACAGGATAGGCCTTTGTACTGATGGCGAAGCGATGACCGCTTGTAAACCACATGGGGGCGCCCCTCTGCTCTCTCCCCCCTGTCCGTCCTGGTCTGGTTATCTGGTGAGAGAAGGGGTTCAATCAGGTACTCCTCTCCCCCTGCAACAATCACCCCCTGCTGCAGAGAGACAGATTTGTAGAGTAGAAAAGAATAGAACAGAATAGAATAACAGGGACAATTTCCATCATGATACAAATAACACACACTTTACAGTGCAAAAACAGTCCAAATCTTAACGATTTTATCTCAGTGACGTCTACTGTCAAATGTGCATTATAAAACAAGGTCACAAAATTAATTCAGCCATCAATACAGATCAATCCATCAATGAAAGGACTAAAGCCTGTTTTCGATCACCTATAGTCTCAATATTGACAAAGAGGACCGTGCAACAAATCAGCAGGGTAAGTTACGGTAAGGCAGAGGTGAATTAGAGGTCCTCTGAGGGATACTGGTGCTAATGGGTCAGAAAACTGAAAGCTGCAGAGGAGGAGACTTTGTAATAACCTCTGAGCTTCCAATGCAGCAGATCCTGACGGCAGTATTTAGTCTTAGTTACAGTCGTTGCCCTGCATTTATGATGACTCCCTATATGTTTTTTTAGAGGCAGCACTTGTCATTAGTGATCAGGGAGCATCACATTTGAAAAAAGGCGGATTACATGTGAGGTGTCTGCCCTGCAGTGAGACTCTTGACTTGGAAAAAAGCATTTTCTTCTGCAGGAAAATAGGCATCCAATTGAAACTGCAGAAGCACCAATCAAACTTTAAATCTTTCAATCTCCCTGTAAAGATTCCGATTGCCAGTTTCAAGTACTGAATTTCAAAAATGTCTGCTACACTACCCGGAATTTATTTTTATGTACAGTAACACGAGGCAAGGAATTCCTGTGGCACTTAAAACTGTGAATGAAAGACTGTAACCGATACTGGAAACACTAAATTTTATAAGGACACTGACATTGATCATGTAATGATGTGTGTTATAACTAATGATAACTAATAACTGTAATAATAACCTTACACAGGGGTCCAGGGGAAAACTGATAGTTTGAAATGACATTAATATAATCTTTATCTGTATTTTTTCTTAGAAGTTGCAACACAATTTTTTATCAAATTACCAGCAGTTTATGATGTTTATACAACAACGTAATGACAATAAACGTTAGTTGCAGCCCTAATTTGCTGACAGTTATTACAATATTAGTGTTTACAAAGCCCTTAGTGAAAGTTGATCAATTCAACTCTCTGGCATAGACATGAACATGAAGGTACAATTATTTGTATAATTATGTTCATGTCTAAGGTCCATGTTCATCTCGGACTATCCAACAACTGTTCGGTGAAGAGATGACACTCGTTCTATAATTAGAGATCCTTTTAGATTAGAGATACTAGCCTAACATGATCAACATATTGCTCTGTGTTTAGAAAACACACACACACACCACGTGAGAGCATTAAAGAGTGAATGAGAGCAAGAAAAACGAGAGAGTGAGATAGAGAGTGATACATTAACACTTCCTTTGATTCTGCTCAGATGTGTTGGCCTTGGTCAGAGCGAGTGTCTCCCCTTGACTCACTGCGGCAGCTTTCAAGGTGCCTTTAATCCTATAATAAAGTTAGTGATGCTCCTCTGGACACACAGCCCGCTCACTGGTGAATGTGCTCATGCTGCTTTGACCAACAGTAATTACGTGTGCTGCTTATTAACGCTTTTTGAGCACATCTAATCCTCAGCTGTGTATACAACTGTTATTGTGGGGCCTGCTGTTTGGAGTGAGAGGATGCACGGTGCTGTGAATGCAGGAAAATGATGCATCAACAAAATGACGCATGACAATTCAGAATATCCAGTCAAGTGATTCAGGCAGTGAACAAACTTTGAAGCATCAACAAACAGATTCCAGTCCTCTGTTGTGTGCTGAGACGACTTCATGAAAATGGGAAGTAAGTGAGATTGAGTCGATGCTGTACTTAGGGCTAAACAAGTCCACTTTGGAAAGCTGTTGAAATTACGAGAAGGTTAAAACCAGATCCCCAGTTCATATTTTGGCTAAAAGCACTGCCTCTTGTAACCTGCATTGCTGACCACAGCTTCAGTTATTAATCGCCTACATTTCCCAGACTGCCTTTGAACACCCTCAAGAGAACACGCCAGAACAGATGCCTTTGTCTGAGAATGTGCACCATTATCCCAATTTGTATGATTCATCGCGTCTAACCCCTCTCTATGACAGCAGCCTTAGGGCTGGGTTATGATAGAAAAGAAGTAGTTCGTACGATGTGTCGTCTGACCACATTGCACAGCAAAAGTGTTTATAGTCATTTGAAATGGTCACACTCGAAGCTGGGATGAAAAGCTAGTGATGGAGAGGGGCGAAGCGCGAAAATGATTTATGATGGCACATGATTTCAAACAGTCTGTCCTGGAAAGAGTTCACAGTGTTGCACTTGACTGTACACACAAAAAGCAAACACGAGAGTTGTGATAAGAACTGATAAGCACTGGGATTGCCTTATGTTCCCCCGTGATCTCCATGACAAAAGAATACATGTGCTCACAGTACTAGAGTCCTGTTCATACCTGGTATTAACATGCATCTTGATCTGATGATCTGATCACAAGTGGACAGCACTAAGTACGTTAGTTCACACCAATGCGTCTCCACATGAGTCTCGACTGACCACTTGGGATCCGATTTCACCTCCCCACTCTATATGCGAATAAACTTGTATATCAGTTTCTTTTGCAAAGACCAAATGCATTGTTGTCTTTAACCTGCGGGAGGCAGCAGTGCACTTCCTGCGCTTGGTCTGCCAGAAATAAAAAAAGAAGAAGAAATCATAACAATAGAGACTGGGTCTATTCTTTGGCATGCTCCGGGCAAACCAAAGTGTCCAAGATGTTTGATGCACTCGTCATATATCTATGGACTTTTCAAAATTCAGCTTACGCAATTTGTTCGACTTCTATTTGTTTGCAAATAAGTACGTCAATCTGCAGGATGTCAGTTGAGTAGGTGGTCCTTCAACGTGGCCCACACATCCGCCTACATACTGCCAAAAGAATGGAGCCATGTGTAGCCCAGACCACCTCTGAATGTTGTCTGAGCGATCAGATCTCAATGTGTCCTCAATGCATCTTGGGTGCATTCACACCTGTACAGCTGTCCACTTGTGATGGGATCACCCAAGACGCATGTTAATACCAGGTATGAAAAGGGCCGAGTAGTTTGTGATCAAGAATGCTGACAGAAGTTTATGAAAAAAAATCAGTTTTAGTTAATTAATTTGAAAATTTATGCAGCACGGCAAACAAAATCTAATCAGGTCATCTACTCCATTTGGGGTACCTTTGGTGTAAGTGTGAAGTTTCTACTATATTTTGTTCTTGAGTTATCATGTTCACCACCATGGTGGTGGGATGTGAAAAGAGTGCTTCAAGGAGAAGTTCAAACCATGCTTACTTTCTTGCCTCCACACACCTGGCCAATCATTGTACGTAGTGGGCACGAATGTTGGATTGTCAGTTTTGGTAAAGTTACAGGAAGGTTTGCCGGGGGAGGGTATTTCAGACATTGTTCAACCATCTGAGCAAGCACTTCTTATGGAGTATACTGGCCCCTTTGGAATGTGGTCAGTCAGGACAGATATAAACACTTCTTCCTTCAGACAGTGTCAGGCAACATGTTATATGATCATGTTCATTTCAAGTATTCTGATGCAGCTTTAATGTCATATCAGAATTATCGCAATTACCAAGTTGTAATTACTACTGGGAAACCCTCATATATCTGAAATGCCCGAAAACAAAAGCAAACATGGATATGTGTTGTCAGCCTAGGTAGTTAGGTACGTCAGTTGTTCTAGGTGATTAAACCCAAATCATAGTATTGTATCTATTATATCATGCACAGTATTTTTAACCCTCAGACGAGCAACTTTGCAGTTATACATCCATCTTGAGCTGTCCGATGAAGTAAATGCTCACACGTCCTAAACATGGGAATCTTTCCCACCTCTACTTCTATGCATCCCACATGACTTGAATGTGAGATGAACTCTTAAGAGAGCAATGGTAATAGTATATTTAGTGCAGCATTTCTTGTAGCTGAGGTGCATTGTGGTCTATTGAGGCTACTGTTGGTAGAGAAAATTAGCACCCCTTTATCTTCCACAATAGATATAGTATATCCCTAAATGACTGTTAAAAGCTGGTGCAACTTGGCTCTTTTAGGCTGAATCCTTCCTTTCAGATAAGGTTTAGCAGTACCTGAAGCTTCATTCTAGATCATTTCACTTTCTGAGGACCACACTGGTTCGTTTGGACAAAGATTAAGGACTCAAGGTTTGTTAAAAATTCATGATTTGATGTTGGAATGAAGTGTATCTGATCCCTTATTTGCTGAGCCAGCGCTACTGCTGCCCTGACTCAGTGTATTAGCTGTGGATTAGACTGGGAGGTTTCAGTCTTACCAGGCCATTACAATTGCTCAGGGCCACTTTACTGGAGTGCGGCTGGTCTTGGAGGTGTCCTATGTAGTGGCAGTGGGGAGAGTAAGGGTGACTCCAGGCTAATCGACCCCTCTTCCAGTACTCCACCCTGAACTGCCGGGACAGCAGGCCTCCCTGCAGCGTCAGGTTCAACAGGAAGTTGTTACGTGACGTGGACAGCTGGTAGAAGAGCTTAGAGACAGAGAAACGGAGTTCAGTTTATAAATGCTCTTGATTCAGAATGTTAAGTACTTTAGAGAGTAATTTAAAGCTGTGTATAAATTTAAGACGAACAGAAAGAAAAGAAGAATGAAAAATAAAGGTCAACAATTTCAAAAAGCATAATACAGAGTCAGGCAGCCTGTCTTCAGTGCTGCGCCGTCTTCTGCGGTGGTGTTGAGGTGTTTCTGCGTCCAGCGTCTCGCCATTAGGTCCTACACGTACAGGGATGGCGATCTCATACTGTCCTAGACTGGACAGGAAGGCAGCTAGAGAGTGAGAGAGAAATAAAGAAGGCATAAAACCAATCACAGTTTAAATTATTAAAGCCAAATTCAGCTTAATCTAATTGATACTAATTAAAAACAGATGAGGATTTGGGAGTTGATTATAGTGAATAAAGATATGGGGTTATTTATTGAGCGAGTAACCCAGCTGGCAAAGAGAAACTTTCTGACTTTTGGCCAATTCCTGACAAGGTCCTCCACACCAAAGTACCCTCTCCTTCATGAGGCCAAAGGGATGTTGCCATGGTTACCCTGAAACTGTATACTTCCTGCCTGTCCCAGTCTGTGCCAGGGCCTGTTGGAGATTTATCGTCCAAACACACACAGCTCCAAACAGCGAACTAACGGGGAAAGGTCACCGACAAATGAGCCCAGTTTTTTTTTTTATTCAAACGTTGGGCCTCGGTGGAGAAGCAGCCCATTCCCATACAAAGTAAATACCCAGAGATCAGAGTTCCCTGGTACAGACTTGGAGAGCTCTGTACCAGGAAAAAACCCTCTGTAGGCAGCAGATAGGTCTGGCTTGAATAAACAGCAAGCACAATTACAAATGCTGCCTTCACATGGAACTCGAGAGGTCTTACTGTATTTTTGACATGGGAAGTTTAGTACAAAATATGAAACCACTTGCTCTGCGTTCAAGTGGTTTCAGGCATGAGAGCAAAAATGAACAGTGCCAATGGTAATCGTGCCGAAGTTTTTTGAAAGTTAATTTCATATTTAATTTTCTTCCCTAACTATATAGGTGCACAGCTATGCAGTGAGCTCAACACACTTCCAGTAAGGGTTGAAGAAGGTGGGATGGCCTGTGTAGTTTTTACTGGAAGCAAAACAGTTTTTCCAAACTGTGAAAACAGTATTGGACAAATGCATCCAATTCAATGATAGTGGTTACAAACTGGAAAATGATGCAATACATTTAACAAGATTTGGACTAAAGGTACTGTTACTTACTGTTACAGTTACAGAATGTGGAAAGCAACTTTTTTTACCTCTTTTGTCTGTCAGACACTAACTCTCCGGTCATTTCAGAGCCTGCCATCTCCACCCCGTTCAGCTTTGTTTTCCCAAGTTTCCTCATTACCGGGCCTCCACACCCAACTGCGCACCTGTCCCCAATTCCCTCATGAACTGCCCTTTTGCCATACTTATCTGCCAGCTGTCTAATGTGCTATCCCTGTAGCATCCATTGTTTTTGTTTGTGTGTGTATTTGTCTTGTCTGTCTTGTTTTTTGACTCGTGCCTGTCTGCTTATCCTCTTTGGGACTTGGTTGCCTGGTCTGACTGTCGACCTGTTGTACCCCTTTTCTGATCAACAACTTATTATGCTTATATTTATTATACTTATATTTTACCTAACCTGTTCTGTCTGTGAGTGGTGTGTTTGAGTCCCCATCTTTTTTCACTGAGCCATTACAATTACACTGAATTGGTCGCAAAAAAATGTGAATTCACAAATTCACTCTCAAATATCAACAGAGGTATTGACCTAAGAAATCCTGTATCAGTCAGGACTATGAGTAAATATATACTTATAGTCCGCATATAATCAACAGTAGCCCTAAAGTACATTAGAGGTGCCGGGGCATGGGTGCGCTGAAATTTGAACTTTGTGGGCATAACCAATCTATATCAAAATTGTGAACTGTAGCGGTCATATAAGTCAAGAAATGGCCAATGGCTAGTTTATGTGGACTAAAATGGATACCTGAAGGCACCAAAACCCCATCAGCTCTATTCCTCAAAAGCATCACCTTACTAAGAGCTCTGAGCTTTTTCCCACAACATATACATCTTGCTCTCACAAACCACAGCAAGTAATTGGGCAGGTGGTATTCCCATTACCTCTGAAGGACAGGAAAAGCTCCTGGAGAGAAAAGGAAGGCAGGGTATTTATAAACTAGACGTAGAAGAAATTAATCAGACCTCACACAGAATAAACTGCTAGACTAATGAAAAACAGCAAAAGAAATTAGTCTGCAGTTTGAACTGATGGTTTGAATTGAAGTGTTTTTAGAAAGAAGCCTCCTCTTACAGGATTTCCAACAAGTTCCTCTATCCCCAACAGAAAATCTGTCAGCTCCATTCCACGGGAGAAAAAAGGCACATGTAGTCCTTAATATAGACTTTTTAAAATCTAAAAAACAGCAAAAATAGTGACTCAACTACTAGAAGTTGATGAAATCATTATCATGTCACTGTTTCTTCGATAGTTTATGTTTCCCACAGTAACAGACCAGATGTTAGAGCATCAGCGTTCAGAGCAGCAATGTTATGTTGTTGTTGGCAGAATGAAACCGTCATATGTAAACTGGCATGTTAATCACATTTGGACATTTGGATGTGTTCAGTGTCCTGGAAGACAAGACAGTTACATGCATGGTTAAGTAGAGTTATAATAGACTCGCTTGTTATTTTCGTATATAAAATATCATCTCATTGCTTTAGAGCAAACATATATCAATCCCTTTGCAGCCATTTAGTTTAATGACTTTTAATAAGGCGAATGAGGAATGTTTTTACAACTGCTTTCTATTTCTCCCATTTGTGTCTGAGAGAATTCCTGTTACTGTACATGTAAATAAATTATTCTCTCACCCTGCTTAGGGCCACTTGATAAACTTGGTCGGTATTTGGCTTTATAGAAAAAAAAACAAATCACAACAAATAACAACACATATTATGGTTTGCGTCACATCCTGAACACAGTTGGTGCACATATCTGATATTTTACCTCTTAACTGGTAGCAACTTGAACCCATAGCAACCTTTCAGTAGCCAACAGTGCAAAATAAACTGTGTTCATTCAGCATTTCTAACTGTTGAGTAGACATCAAAGCATTAAGCAAAAAGAGTGGAGAGAATGGAAACACATTCCCTCAATTTAACAGGAGACACTCCCTGGCTAAAAGAGTGACATACAGTAGCGTCTGTGCTGATAAATATACACATCCACCCATGAACAGGGCATCACCGTGGTCCTGTTATCAGCAAATGAAAATAGTGGAAGGAAATACTCTGGATGGAAAAGTGTCCCTCCCACCATCCCAGGCACACCTTCATGGCACCTCGGGCCAAGCGCTACTGCTCTGCTTCTTTTGAAACAACTACAACAGGAGGAAGATTCTACAATTATTCAGTGTAAACTACGAGAGTGAAAAATAATCCCATTACAGGCCAGAACACTTACTGTAGTACCTCAGAGGAAAGGAAGTTTTAAAAAGACAGTGGGTATCACAAACGGCTGCTTAACTCGCTCTCATTTTGCTCATCTCTTCTGTGTCTGTCTTTCAATGCTACTCATATCTACAGTCAAGGTATCACAGACTCTATGGCCAAAAGTATGTGGACACCACTGTCAAAATACCTTTGAGAAATAATGGTCTGAGGCTGTTTTTCATGTTTTGGGCTTGGCACTTTGGTTACAATTAAACCTGCGATAACTGATTTTTTTGGCTATTGGGGTCAGTGGAAACAAGTTGTCAACAACAAACAGTTGCTCATTTACACATCTTGCAGTTATGGAGCGACAATATGATTGATTCAGAGTCATTTTTCTGGCCACCTAGTGAATGTAATTCAAATATTCGCTCTCTTTTAGTTCTGTTTTTGGTCTCTACCAACTCCTGAGGGAAATATCTAGCTCCGCTAGGTTCACCAGCTAGTCGCTAACCGTGTCTGTCAGCTGTTTGATGTTTTAGAGGTTTTTCACTGAAAACAGCTGCTTTCTGCAGCCGAAAACGGTGCTATTAGAGTGGTTAGAGTGAACCAATACAAGTCAAGTTATGGACCAGAGAGCTAAACAATGAGCTGAAACTCACTTTAAAGCTCTGTAAGGCAGATTCAGGTGATAATTTGCTGTAGTTTCATCGCTATGAGTGACCACTTTGAGATTGTCACATCGATTTCACACTCATCACAAAGTCATTTGATTTTTTTATAATAAAAATATCCATTATAATCACTTGAAATTAGTCTCTGCTATTCTTGCACCTTCCAAGACTGTGAAACACATGAAAAGGCGACTTAGAAGTACTTTGTGGTCTTATAAACGCAGTCTAACGAAAAGGAAAAGCTGGGCTCTGACCAAACTAAAGTTGCTTGTACTGGTAGCCGAAAGACACAAGCAGCTATGAAGATGGGGACCATGCTACGCGAAATCCAAATGACGGATATCTTAGTGCTACAGCATACACTGATATTTTAGACGATAGTGTACTTCCAACTTTGTTGCAAAAGTTTGGGTTAAGCCCTTTTCTGTTTAAAAATATGCAAAATGCCAGGTCCATAAATAATTAGTCTTCCCAGTTTGGTGTGGAAGAACTTGACCAGCCTGCACAGAGCCCTTATTTCACCCCCATCCAACACCTTCTGGATGAACCGGAACAGTGAACCAGGTCTCATCACACACCATCAATGCTGGACGTCACTAATGCTCTTGTGGCTGAACGGGAGCAAATCTCTGCATCCAGGGTCCAAAATGTTGTTAATCTCTTCCCCAGAAGAGTGGCAGATTAATACCCGTGGTTTCCAATGAGACATTCAACAATCAGCTATGATATGGGGGTAAAGTTTGAATGTCTGCATACTTTTAGCCATGTTGTGTACATGGATATAGGACCGCTGAAGGAGCTATAGTAGTTGACCAATGGCTAGGTCTCAAAGCAGTTTCATCCATACTGAGGGATGGTCTAAGCCTCCTTTTAGTCCATCCACCCATCTGACCCTCATTATAGGGACAAAGAAATACTAAAATACTCTGTCTCTCATTCGGTTTGCCTCGCTTTTTCATCACAACTGATGATAAGTGACTGTATAATGACCATAAATCTACAGTATAGTATATAATACATTATGTGTACTTAAGTAGAAATTACCTAATGGCATGACCATGATTGCTCATTTAATTTGTGAGTTCTGTCAAAGCAGGACAAGCAGGAGACTCTTTTTAAACAAACACACAGACACTAACAAAGTGAACCAGAGAGAGACATTTATGTTTCCAGCAATTTTTCCATTATTTCATTTGCTGTTGTAAGACTTTTAATCAAAAAGGACTCAAAGGGATTATCATTGGTGTTAAGATATCAGCCAAGGCCTGGACAAGAGTCAAGTCCAGAGGGGAGAGAGAGAGAAAAATAAAATATTTTACTGTGAATATTTTTATTTTTTTCTGAAAATTGTATTATTTTTAAAATCAGAATAAAAATATAAATTGGACGTGTAACTCTGCAATACTTTTTAGTGTTTTTTGTTTCTGTCTTTAATGCTACACCTTCAGTTATAGTAACACATGGCAAAATCGAATTTTTGTGGATGTTACGAACCATAAATATACACAGTGATGAAGCAGTAGGTGGAAGAAAACGAGAAAAAAAACACAGCTCTGTGATGAATAAGATACAGAAAATCAGATTTTTCACCTTTAGTGGCACACATCTACCTTTTGCTGTGTGAAAACAAGGAAGAATCTATTCCAGTGTCATGACTTCCTGTTAAAGCTGTATTAATAGATTTTTTTGGGCCACTTGGAGATAACAGAACATGCCTAAAATACAACATTTACGTATTATCACCTTATGCAGATGCTGAACTTAGTCCAATATTCTCTCTCCTTTAAGCTCTGTTTTGGTCTCCTCCAACCCCTGAAGGAATTATCTGGCTCTTTAACTGCTTCATTATGTTCATCATCTAGTTACTGACTGTGACTACCTGTTGTTTGGTGCTTGACAGGGAGCGTACAATGTGGTTTTAGAGCTTTTTTACTGAAAAAAGCTGCTGCTGCTGGAAACAAAGTTGATGAGAGCAGAGTTGCGGGCCGTGAATTCAAAAAGAAGAACTAAAAAACGCTAAAACGCTCTGAAAAGCTGAGAGGAACTGCAGTGTTTGGATGATAATTCTCTGTGGGGTCATCACTAAGAGCAACTCGTTTAACATTACACGTAGTTATTCGATACATTTTTAAATGAAAAATATTGATTCGTTCAGCTATAAAAGGCGAAATGTCTGTACAAACTGTCCTTAGGTTTGTGAGGGATTGATCCATGTCAGTGTTTGAGTGGTGAGTTATTTAAAGGAAGCAGTGTGGCAGACAAGAGACAGATGGTGGTGAGGGGTCAGAGGTTAAGTTTAGGAAATACACAATAACAGCCTTTTTCTGGGTGACGTGACACGGACATTCAGGGAATTTATGTCTTTGCCTTCAGGAGATTTCAGTCGCTTCAGCTTCAGTGTGTATGTGATAGAGGTAGAGAGACTGTGTGGTGAGAGGTGAGGGGGCCAGGCACGTGGCTGTGCCACAGCAACATGATTTGTGGAAGCAGAGTTCAAGTTCAGCAGCTCAGACCTACAGGCCCAGAGTGTGCCTTTAGCTGGTCAGACAGCCGCTTCAGATCCTGAAACATTTTCTACGGCTCATTTCACCCAACTTTTTCTCATCTAAGCACTGTGCATGTGAATTACAAATAAAAACAATTATAGTAACTATGGAACACATGGTGATCCTTAAAATAAAATCAAACTATAATCACATATTCACATTAAATACAAATTAAAAAGGGTATTTATTCTGAATTTCTAAACATCAGTAGCACTGAGAAGGTTTTTTTTTCCCTTACCAAAATGAAGAACAGATTTCACTCTGGGCACTTCGACCATAAAATACATTAAAGTACTCTTGCTCGAAAAGACTGAAAATAATTACAGCAAGCCACAGTATGAAGTCAGGATCACAGACAATAAACCAATTATGTTTTCCCACTATTTATAAAGACCTCAAAGAATAAGGTTAATAGTGTGTTTAATTCAAAAGGTCTCTGAAGCTCTTTTCACACATCACAAAGTGATGCCACATTAAACTTGAAGTTTTAATTGGTTTGAAAAGTTCATCCTGTGTTATGCAGCCTGGCTTTAGACCTGCTCCAGACTAAGGTGGGAAACCATCTGCTCTGATTTTGTGGGATATGGTGGACACTTTTCTATAATAACAGTAGGATTATTATACTGTAACTATAGAATTTTAATAGGATAAACCTAAATCTTAGTAGATATGGTATTGTTTACATCTATCCCTCTTAGCCATAAATTCAGTTTATTCAAGTTGTTGCATGTTGCATAAGGAAACCAAAAAGAAACTAAAAAGAAATCAAAATTACACAACTGCTCTGACACCTTGTCATGCTTCCTATGCAGTATAAACACAACAGGGACAGCTCTGTATAGTAATAGGCATAATAATTAACTTCTTACAGGTAGGGCTGGGTATCACACCTCAAAACTGTAAAGCTGAAAGCTGACACTGAATATCTAATCCAAATTGTAATCTTGTTTTACCTGTTCTTTAATGAGATAGTTCCTGATTGAAATCTGTATGGTCTATTCTATTGTAAGGATCTAGGGTTGGGCAATACGACAGTAGTCACCGTCTGATGATATGAATTGATCTAACATCTGAGATTTTGCCATACCGTTTATACCATGGTACCCATCCCTGGGTAATTGTGCATTGTAGGCAATGTTCCAAATCAATGAACATGATTCCTATATGGCTATAACTAGATTTTTAGATGATTTTTGTATCACTATGATGAAGTATGTTCATTTGTATTTGTATTTAACTTGGTTGGTTAGCCAAAAATAGACATAAAAGAGACGTGTCTCTCGCGGTGGTTGTTTACCATATCCCAATATCTACTGATATCGTAATATTAAATGACATATACCATAACAGAGGATTTTATCCATACTGTCCCATCCAAAATGAGTCAAATACAGGTTGAACAAAGGTTTATTATGCCTTGTCAAACACAGGTTTTCTTGGTCAAACTCTATCTGATAGATCTGATCTACCCACCAGAGTAATGTTCTGGTTTAGAAGCAGCAGTTAATGGGGGTTTTCCACTAGCCCAGGTTGGTCTGCTTTAGTTGCGCCATGCCAAGCCGCGCCATGATGACATGCGCTTCCACTACAGCCACAAATATATCATATCATATCTGCACCGTACCATGCTGCAGGGCTGCCTGTGGCCAACCTGTGCCAGTCTCCTCCTCTGTCCTCAGTGGCTAAACTGTGCTGGAGACTAGAGAGAAATCTTGTTTGTAAAGTCTCTCTGTGTTTTTGTTGCTCCTACCTGAATCTCTGTGGTTTGAAGTTTAGTTTAACTCCTGACTTCCTGTTTGTTCTTTCAGAAATCAGTCTTATTTTACTGTTTATTGACCCTCCCAACTACTACCATCACCATCACATTGAAAAACCATTATCGCCTCCTCTCACCTTGTGATTGAGCAAACTCATCTCTGTGACCTCCTGCGACCTCGGTGGCAACCATGACGACAATGATGACAGTGCAGACCAGACCAGTCCTCCGTAGCATTTCCATGGTTACTACAGTAGTTGCTATAGTAACTGTATTCAGTGCAGTGGTTTCCGGGCCTCTGTCCCAACATGTCTCCTGCCCTCTCGGATGCCCCGTCGCCTAGCAGTGGGACAGCTCAGCGCTCTGTTGGGCCATGGCTGCAGGAAGAGCTGAGAGTTCAGACAGACATGGCAGCCTCTTCAGTGTGTCAGTCAGTTAGTGGTGATGGATCCTGGAGACGTCCTCATAGAAGTAGGAAACAGCCTGGTGGATCTCCCAAGGGGCTCAGCAGCAATGTTAGGTCTAGACTCCTCTCTGTTGCCCTGTAGGAGAGAAACTGTTCAGTGACTACAAGAGGAAGGCCGGGAAAGGGAGTGAAAGGGAGGGGAGAGACAGATTTAGGCTCAAAGAGGAGGGAGGAATACGGGAAACACAGACAGAGAGGGAGCATGAGATCTCATTGACCCATGCAGTTCCCAGTCTAACAAGACAAATCTACCCAGTTCATATTCAGCATCCAGTGAAGGACTGCTCAGTCGTTCATTGTTCCCTCAGCTAATCAATCTTGGCTTTGGCGAAGGGCAAACACCCTGTCTTTCATACCGATGACCAGAGACAACAGCAGGTCCCAACCTGGGGCCCCTGAGGCCCCACTCTTTAAGCTGCCTGCCCACCGGAAAGAGTTCAAACACAAAGGAAGCCATTGATCTTGTAAAAAGCTGTGCTTAATGCCCAAACAGGGATTGAAGTGAGTATTATGTCAGAGGCTCTGGGGGTAAAATGAGCCAATTTGAGAGGAGCAGCAGGTTGCCATCACTGCTATGCTGGCTTACTGTGGTGGTTGGTTGTATGGCTGAGTGACTTGCTGGCTGGCTGCCTGACTGTACAGCTTACTAATTGGCTGGCGTCCTGGCTAGCAGACGGATGCTATGAGTGTCTATATGAAGCTTGTTTACATCTGAAACAAAGGGTAGAGTAGTGTAATAATTATAGCCCAACTAAGGCTGAGTTTATGAGGAAAATACTGATGTTAATTTCGGGAAAAATATTTTTTATTTCATGGGAAAAATATCTTGACCAATAGTAATTTTTTAAAAACATAGAGTTAGGGTTATAACATAGATAAACAATCCTGATACTGATCTCTGAGATTTTATATAATGGTGACACTATTTTTAAATTACCTCATATCTAGTCTGACATTTCTGTACTGCAAGTTCTTGTTACAATTCATGCAACATACAGTATCTGCAATAAGCTAATATTGGCTGATATAGCGCCCTGGCCAATACATTGATCTAGCTCTAGTAATGTTAATAATAACTTAAATAAACAGCACCTTTCAAAAATAAAGTTGCAAGGTGCTTTACAGTAAAACCAGGTATTAAATGGTACGTAAAATCCCCCCTCAAAAAATACAGGTCAAATGAAATAAAATGATAATTAAAAACAATAAACACACATCACCATCAGTTAACATAAACCTATGAGAAACCTATGAGAGGCCTACCACTGGCTCTCAAGCAGCCATCAGGCTCTGTATCAGCGGTGGCTGACCATGCAAGGCTTCAAAAATGATAAATTAAATCTCATAATTAATCTCATAAATTTAAAAGGATTGGTGTAATGCAGTCACTTTGTGAGGATGTGTTAAAAGCCTGCAAAGTGGCATTTATGAATAAACTGTAGTCTTTGACGTTTTGCCTGCTGAAACCAGAATAAATTGCATTGCAATAATCAAGTCTGGAGGAGATAAAAGCATGGATGACTTTTTCTAGATCTGCAAATGAAAAGAATGACTGAATACTGGTTAAATGCCTCAGCTGAAATAAAACAGGACTGCACCACTTTAGTCACTTGAGCATCAAAAGACAGCTCGGAGTCAAAAATTACACCTGCACTACAGGGTTTTTATTAAATAAAACAGCCATACTAGAGGAGAGAATGTTAATAATGCAAGCGCTGGGTCAGGAAGGGTAACTACTCTCAGTTGCCAGTTTATTAGGTACACCTAGCTAAAACTAACGCAGTCTAACAACAGTCCTACAATTAATCTTCCCAACAGTCCTACAATAAATCCTCCCTCCACACCTCCCGTTGAATCCACACATCTTTAACACAGTTTCAAAAAAAACTGAACATTATAGCCTTCATGAAGGGAGGGTTTATTGGAGGACTGTTTTATTAGACTGTATTAGTTTCAGTTAGGTGTACCTAATAAACTGGCAACTGAGTCTACATGATTTATAATTTAAATAGGAAACATCTGGGCATTGTTTTCTTAATTTCAGCGAGGCAAGATATAATACAGGGCACATTGGTGGTACCCAGCTTTTTTGTTAAAAAAACAGTGGTATCATCTGCATAGTACTGCACAATGCCAATTTAAAGTTTTTTTTTCCAATCAGCAGATTTTAATTTTAGTTCCCATGCTCAGAAATAACAGGGAAAAGAGTGCTCTTTTCTTTTTTTAACTGGTGTACAGAAAGTGAAGTTTGTACCACAAGAGAGATGATGATCATTTAGAGGTAATAGTTCAGCCAGCCAGACATCACAGGTTTAAATCTTGGAGAGGGGAATTTGTTCATTTTCCACCTATTTGACTGTCCTGTGCTACAAATAAACCTCTACTTCCTTTTTAATTGAGCAATATTCCATTTGAGTTTGTTGTTTTTTTTTTTGTTTTTTTTTTACTTAAAGACCTACATAGAGCAAGTCTGCTTTATAATAACAACGGAAAATGACTTCCTCAGACCCACAGTACCCATTACAAAAACAGACCAGAGCCAGGATTGGGAGTCACAGTTTCATGGGTGCCCTTCTCTTTGACTTGAGTTTCCTGGCTTTGGATTGCAGTGTCAGCTAAAACCCAACCCTTGCTATCCAGTAAAGTCTGCCCACCCAGTTCACTCATGTCCCTGGCTCCCCTCCCTCCTTCCCTCCCCTCCATCCCTCCCTCAGAGCAGTCTGGGGAGAGAGGAGCGAGCGGAGACGCCACACTGGCCCAGATGGCTGGCGGGTAACCAACTGCAGCCAAAGGTAATCGGAAGCAGATGGGAAACTTTTTGGTGACGAGAGCAGGGGGAACAAGTTGCCTCCTCAAAAGAGGAGGAAAAAAACGAGTGCAAAGCCCGAGGGGGAATGAAAGACAGACAGCAAGAGTGTACGCTGTTCAAGCCAGCTGGGACAGCCATTCTTGAGTGTTAATACCCTAAAGTGAGTGTGGAGGAATGAGTTGAAAAAAGCCCTAATGTGCCTCTCATTTCATTTCAAACGGCAATGGGAAGGTACAGTAAAAGGAGAACTTTCTTAAAAAACACTGAGGGGTCTTTGTACTGTTGAGGCTCATACGTGGAACAACTGAAAGTCTTTCTCTCTTCCCCTCCCTCAGGCTTTCTCCCAGTCATTTCCTGCACAAGCCAAACTCCCCTCCATTTTCATTACTTCTTCTGCTCCCGCTCTCGATTTATTGTGGGGTTATTAAACTTGCAGCTCGATATCAAGCGCTTTTCATTACCACTAACCCTCCCCTTGTTTACTTAAACAAGAGAACGAGGGAGAGACTGGACCCCCCAATGCTCTACCTTGATGCTTTTCAAGTAAAGCTGCTTAAAAAGATTTAAGGACACCGTTCAAAAGATCCCCACAACAACATGCATGCAATGCCTTCTTGATAACTTATTGCTCCATTATAAACCACACAGAAATGCAACTAAATTAAGAGTAAGCTATCTCTTAGAGGTGATGGTGTTGTACATCTTCCATGGTCTGTTGTGCAAAACTTTCCCTCTGGGCAGTATCACTTTTGGCAAAATAAAAAACTTATTTTTGTCAGCAAGCCAAGTGAGCACATACGCTGACTCTCTCCTCTGTGTTTTGCTTGGATGAATTACAACTATCGAGCATATAGCTGCAGTCACGGCCAAAAGAGAAAGTGGTCCGAACTGCAGACAGGCCACACAATTTACAACGCAATCACAATTTACAAAAGAAAAAAGAAGGAGGGGAGAAGAACGGGGTCGTTGTTATAACAAGAGAGAGAAAAATTGGACCGCTCAGGATAATTAGGTGGGAATTTAAGGGTGGGCCAAATTTGCAATGTAATCAAGCCAGCGGACCCAGAAGCGTTTTGACACTTCATTTTTTCATCTTGTCATCTACTAGTGAGCACTGACTGGTGCTTTTCATGTGGTGAAAAGGATGTACAGTGAGTTTTTTTTTCCCTTTAAAGACTGGAGCT
This sequence comes from Xiphias gladius, assembly GCF_016859285.1. Taxonomy (NCBI): domain Eukaryota; kingdom Metazoa; phylum Chordata; class Actinopteri; order Istiophoriformes; family Xiphiidae; genus Xiphias; species Xiphias gladius. The sequence continues at coordinate 9,587,871 of NC_053405.1, forward strand.
AACTATGCTGTCCTTGTCTCTAACGGTTGCCAGGGAGAGTGGAGCTATCCGAAAACTAGCACACTAATCAAAGCCATATGACCGGCTCAAAGTAAAGTCTGTGTGGAGCAAACAGATGCTAAATGTCCCTCAGCTTAACTTCAAGTCTAGCACTACCCCACTCTCTCTCTCTCTCTCTCTCTCACACACACACACACACACACACACTCTGTCTCCTTACTTTGATCAGGGAGTAGTTCATGAATCAGCTTTAGGTTCAGTTTATTATTTCATTAAACCGGCGGTGCGGCTTCTCTTTCCTAATAAGACCATGAGGCTATAGGATCAAATGGCCCATGAGACGAATGTCACAAGTCAGATGCAGCATTTCAGTCTGCCTCAGCAGCATTTGCTCCCCCATTGGAAATAAAAAGAAGTCAAGACTCACACAGATCTCCACATGAAACCCTACACAGGTGATAGAAGTAACACAAAGAACTGGGGGATATATCTCAGACTAAACTGCATGTCTGGTACAAAGACAGAGAAAAGAGAGAGGCAGGCATTCCTTTCTCAATTTCCCCAAATAAACAGTGTGCAGATGAAAAGTGGGAACATAAACAGGCCAGAGAACCTCGGATGTGCTCCCCTAACTCTGAAAATGTGCCTCTCAAGTCTGAAACAATATTTAGTGAGAGAGAGGGAGCTGACTCGACACGAAGTGAGTCAGCCAGCAGCACTGGGAACAGAGCACAGATGGTAGTGGAAGGTTTTCTCTTTCTGTCTTTTATCATATTCATTTATGTGCAGTTTTTATCTGCTTTAGAGCTGCCAGCAGTCCAAAACACCAAAAATACTCCTTTTACTACCACGAGACAAAGAAAAGTAGCAAATACTCACATTTGAGTAGCTGGAACAATGAATGTTTGGCTTTTTTGCTTGAAAAATGACTCGAATGAAGAGTGATTATCAAAACAGTTGCAAACTAACCTTCTGTCAATTAACTAATCATTTTAGTTCGAATCTTCGTTATCTTCCTTTGTAATGCACATTGGATCACAAGAAAGTACTTTATAGATGTGTTGCAGAGGAAGGCTGTAAATGTGTGTGGGTTTGGGGAAGGGGAGTGCAATATTAGGGATGCATCGATTCTGTATGGCAAATAGGTGTTGGCGACCCTACTAGGGGTAACGGCCATGGCGCTATCGATCCAGTTTACACACAGTTTCTTTGTTAGTCTTACTATGTTATTTTACATAAAAATGATCTCGATGAGTTCCAGACAGTAAGGTGACTAAATTATGACTAAGCTCACACAGAACTAACAGTGTCTGGTATTAGAGGATATGTTGAGTCTTGTAAAAGTTGTCTGGCATCTCCGCACAGCCAAATAAAATGATGAAATGTGGCATTTATATGGAATTAAACAAATTTTTACCAAAAATGAAATAAAACAGAATGATGCTGCACAAAGACCAAGAATGCAACACACAAACCTGCGGACTTGTGCAAAGTCAGAAGATGAAATGTCTCATCGGTCATTTCTGCTGTTTGCTCTGGGACAGTAGGTTGGCATTTAAATGTGTATACATGTCATAAAGCTGGTTACAGCACATCTGTCAGTCTAAAAAGTCTCTGTAATCTCTGTAATCCCTATAAGAAGTTGCATGCAGTAAAAAAAATTATAGTCTAGAGTTTTGTTGTGATAACGGTACAGCATCCTCTGACACTAGTTGTAGTTCTACCGCAGGAGAGAAACATCAGGGAGAAACAACAAGTTGCTCCCCCAGCCGGTGAACACTACAATGCCACACTTCACTTAGGTACCTGATGGCTGCTGTCGGCCACATCATCCCCTCCCACACACACACACACACACACACACACACACACACACACACACACACACACACACACACACACACACACACACACACAGTCTGACTGCCCTGTGATCAGCCAATGAGCAGATCCCAGCCATAAGTTAGAGTTCTTGAGGAGAACAGAATGGTGGGATAATCCAATGGTAGATTTTAGGAGAAACACTGTGCCAATATCACAAGACAACACTAAGTCCGTAGAGGTGCAAATCATCAAAAACTCTGAAGACTAAAGGACTAAATAAGGGCGACATCCAAAGTCTCTGAAGACATATTTCTAGAGAAATGAGCCTGCAAGAGTTGAGAAACTGCCTCTTGCCAGCATCATGTCAGGACCGTTTTCGTCCAGGGTTGTGCGTGAAAAAGCAGAGAGCGTTGCCGGGCTGGGTGACCTACCTTCCCGCGTCCCCCTTGCAGAAGTTTCCGCTGTCTGAGTCTGTCTTCAGAAGCGGAGCGGAGCAGGAGAGGAGGCGGCGCCGGCGGGAGACTGAGGAGACTCTCGACTTCTTTCACGTCCAGAGCCGGAGAGCCAGAGTTTGTTGTCAAGGCACCCACAGTACGAGGAGCGCACTTCCGGTTACAGCTTTCAAAATAGAGGTGGCAGCGGAGAAGACTTACTTTCGATGTGGGCTGAGTCCAATTCAGTGCACTTTACTTATGATCACATTAAACCTCATGTACTTTACTTTTCGCAATATGTAAAACATCAGTGTATGTATCACTTGCGCAAAATAGCCCAAATAGATATTTGTCATTTAGCTAACCAATCTATGCTCTTTCTATCTTTATTTTTATTTTATTTTTGGCTGGTTGCCACTCATAGCTGCACTAGATTTTCCTACATTTATTTCCTTTTTTGCCCATGTAAAGGTCAAATATAAGGCCGGGCTAAGGGCGTTGGACACAGGACACCCAGATGATGGATCTGACGATGCTGATCGCAGATGTCAATTTATATAGTGAAGCTGAGGTATGTTTCACGATGTTATGATAAAACTACTGATTTAATTAGAAAAGTGTTAAATGCTAGCAAATTAGCCGTTCTAAGAACAGTTGCATCCATAAATCCAATCCATTTTCTCCATATAGACACAAACAATGGATTTAAAATAAAAATGCACCAAAATGAAGACAACTCTAACTAGAAAACTGGGAAGGGTGTACACTCACAGTCATGTAATTAAAGACAAACAGTTAGAGCTTCATTAGGGTTTCCACACACGGCTCTACTGTGATGATTTATGAAGTTAAAGAAAGGTAAAAGAGAGATACATACGGTTAAAGTTTAAATTGAGTTAACTGAAAAAACATGTGGTTCCCAAACTAAATTTGAAGTTCTGCCTCATAACATTTCTATAACTTCTGTTTCTTTTCTGTAGCCACAAGTAAAGCTTGAAATAGTGAGAAGCAGGCTTGGAGACCCCTTGTTGACCCATTCAAGATTTCTCAGGTCTGACTGAGCCTTTTAAAGGCCCATGAAATGTTAGTAATGCGTACGTTTGTTTTGGTTATTTAATTGATTTATTTTGAAGGCAAACATCACCCCGTCCGGTTTCGGTTTGTCTGAGTTTATCTGACTTGATCCAGCAGGCTCCTGCTGATTGGCTGCCTGATCTGCGACTCCGAGGAAGCAGCTTCAGCCGGTGAGGTGGGGGAAGTGTACGTGCGTGTGCGTGTGCGTTTGTGTGTGTGTGTGTGTGTGTGTGTGTGTGTGTGTGTGTGTGTGTGTGTGTGTGTGTGCGCGCAAGTATCGCTGTCACTGGTCTGGTACCCTGGGTATTGCACAGGTGCTGGAGTGTAGATGTGTCTGAATGTATCACAGTGGTTAGTGAGGACAGAAAAAAAAGTATTTCAACATCAGTTATTAAGCTGCATCCCAAGCCTACAAGTTAGTTAACAACACATATACATTATCATAAATTGATATGTAATAAATAATATGGAATTAGAGTTGAAACAGTTAGTTGATTCATTGATTAGTTAATCATAAGACAAAAATCTGCAACCATTTTGATAGTTGATCAATCATTTCTCTCCATTTTTAAGAAAATATGACAAAAATTTGACGGTAACAGTTTTGCCAGTGTGAGGATTTACCACTTTGTCCAGTCATATTTTGTGGTAGAGTAAATATCTTTGGGTTTCGGACCTGGGGTTCTGGGAAATGATCAAGTTCCTTTTTGTTTTCTGATGTTTTACGGAGCCGACAACTAATTGATCATTTGAGAAAACAACTGGCAGATGAATCAATATTGGAAATAATTGTCAGCTGTAGCCCTAATGTGTATGATATATGTATAGAACTGTATCAAAAAATAGAAATTAGTTCCACAGACACACCATAAATTTCTATAATCTCATATCCTGTCTCACCTCTGCTGAACAGAAACGCTTATTAAAGTTGAAAACTTTAACCTGCTTGGTCTCAACATTTACTTCAAGGAAAAATTTTGACAGTTTGGGAGAAACGCTTCTTCGCTTTCTTGCTGAAAGTTCAATGAGAAGATTGACGCCACTCCCATGACTGTACAGTAAGTGTGTTAGCTTAGCTTAGCACAAAGACTGGAAACGGGGAAACATCTAGCCTGGCTCTGCCCAAGGGTGAAGTCAAATCCAACAAATGAGACGTACCATGTTTTTAAGTGAACTTTAAATGTGCTGGATGATGTTATCTTTGGGCAGAGCCAGGCTAGATGTTTCCAGTCTTTGTGCTGAGCTAAGCTGTAACGTTTCCTCTGCGTATTTAACACAAAGAGATGTGGGATTGGTATCAATCTCCTCACCAACAAAACGAGTAAGGGTATTTCTGAAAATGGTGAACTGTTCCTTTACTTTCAAGTCAATCAGTGTATTCTACATTTGGTAATGGGCCAATCAGGGTTTAAAAAGCTCAGAAGGAACAACTCAATGCGCGACAGACAAGATGGATGCTGAGCTCTGGCTATGCGTTGGCTTTTGGGTGTGCGTGTGTGTGCGCGTGCGTGCGTGTGTGTGTTTGTGTTGTGTGTGTGGTTCATTGTCACTAACACCCACTTGATGACAGCACCTTACACTGCTGTCAGATCAACAGATATATTTTTGTGTTTGAAGCAACAGCCTCGCTCTATTTCGCAGTGAAGCAGTGAAACGTAAGTAGATTCTCTAGTTAAGTCTGATGTAACAGCAGAAAACTACAAAGGAAATAAGTGTAGTTTACACTTATTTATTTTGTGGAAAAACACAAGAAAAATGATGCAGTAGGTGACAATATAATCAGGTTACGATTGAAATTGGTTTTAAATAATAGAATAATTCAACAAAAACCTACTGTACTGTTTGATATCTGCCTTGTTGGTCAACTGTTCTTCTCTCTTAAGTGCCACATGCTTCAGACTACACATGGTTTAGTGAACAGTAGCTTGATAGTAGTACTTGCCTCTCAAACTACGTGTTCAAAGTGTGTTTTAACATTTTATTTAAGTTTATTTAACAACTCTCCACCACAGCTATAAAATGGCTCTCGAGATTTTTTTTAATTTTATTTAATCTGGACTGAGTCTCTAAACCTACAGTAATCTGTGATATTTATTTATATTCTCACTGATCTGTCAGATCTAAGAAGCTGCTTCAAAAAAAGTTTCAGTTAAATTGTGTGTTATATTGACAGTTTTTTCAACAGCTGTGTCTGAGCTGTAAAAAAAAAGAGAAAAAAAAGAAAAAAGAATAAATGTGTGCACCACATTCGGGCTGAGGCATTGTTGCTCTGGTTTACAAAAGTAGAGATTACATGTGCAATATAAAAATAGCTGCTTTCATTGTGCCTTGGAATAGAAAACCTAAAATGGGTAGGATGGTTTTAATACACCCAAGAGGTCCATGTGTATCTGTCTTTTAACGCTTCTAACTTTTCTTGAGATGACTGGATGTGTTTTTGGTTCTGGACTGCGGCATATCTGCAAAATGTTCCAGACAATTTGAACATAACATTTAGTTTCAGATTAAGCCACAATTGACAAAAAAAGCCTTATCATGATTATGTTCCACCGACAGTTTGCTGCATATGTTGTTAACAGAAAAGAAACGACCGTTGAGGCTGTGCTGCTTGTGTTGTTTTCGTCCTGTAAGATACAGTATTCAGGCATTAAAATGTCAATGCAAATGACGTTTAACTTCATTCCCTGAGTGTATATTCAAACCTCAACAGGCTAATTTTAGTTTGGAATGATACAACATGAATCACAACAGACAAAAACATGCAAACTGTCTATCTGAATGCCATTTGTTTTCCATGTTGCAGGAAGTTAGGATTCAGTTTGGCACATTTAGGCCCCTGATCTGATGTGCGGATCAGTCGCTCATCCAAGTCCTCCTACGTCTTCAGTTGTTTTTAAAGAGCAGTTTGGGGAGAAATTACTTCATTTATGGGGGTTAAAGGACACATTATCTGTTGGTGGATGCCTACACAGACTCAAATGTTGATGTATGTATTGGGGAATGTTTTGAGTTACATAAGTCCCAGCTCAATTCCTGATAGCACAACCAAAATAATCATGACCTAAAATAACTCCAACAGCTAAATAGTTATCGCTGGAATGGTCTTGATTTGATGTGAATCGTGTAATCTGCAGACAACACAGCATGTGTTAGTCAGAAAGGCAAAGGAAGTCGCTGACCGCAGGGTGGTCTTTACATGTATGATTCAGGAGAGTAAAATGTCTCTGCATGGATGAGGTGCTGAGTCTCAACGACAGGGGGGTGACTTTGCTCTTTTGTGATTTTACTCTTTTCCAGCAGATGTAGACAGGAGACTATTTTAAATGACCCCTTACTGACCCCCACTATACATGGCAGTTTCATTATTTCCCCAGGCTCCCAGAAGCCAACCAGTACTGTAGATTGGTTGATTAATTGATTTGTCAACTGACAGAAAAATTATTTTTGCAACAATTTTAATAACTAACTATTTGTTTCAGTAATTTCTTAGAAAAAATGCAAAAAAAAAAAAAAATCACTGATACCAGCTCTTCAATTGTGAAAATTTGCTAGTTTTCATAGTTTTCGACGAAAGTAAACTCACCAAGTTTGGGTGGGTGACTTTTTATCTTCTGACATTTTATGCACTGAGAAACCAATCGATTGCTAAAGAAAGTAACTGTCAGGTATATTCATAATGAAAATACTACATACAACAACAATACGTCGGCTGCAGCCTTACAGTTCTCCTATGATGGAATAATACAACCTTTTCTACATGTAAATGTAAATGTAAACTTGACACGCAGAAAAAAATGGAAGTGACTTGATAAAACGGAACTTTACAACAAATGAGCAGCAAATATAAACTAAAACAATAAGGTCTTAAAAGAAGATTTTGACATAGGGACGCTCTATGAGACCAGTACCATGAGATGGAGGAAGACTGACCCTTCACGGCTGATATCGTACAATCAAGTGCTGCAACTTTCCAACAAATTTGCAATTAATCAAGCTATGTAGATCCAAATGATATGGAGTAAACCGGGAGGGCTGGGGCCCCTGGGCAGCTGCCCGCTCTGCCTGTTCGGTAATCCAGCCTTGTGCCTGTCTGTAGTCTTGGGTTGAAAATTTTGGATGGGTATCATGTTATGGCACAAAGGCAGCATTCCTCTGCTCTCCTCACTTTTAGATTTATCACAATCAGGGCAGTACCCACCTCTGAGGACACTGATGTCATGTCCCCTGTAATATATCTGGTACTGGTAATCTGACGTTGTGCAAAAATGCAAATATTGCACAAAGTGGCTTTGTAAAGCCGCTTCTGACATTTTTGGCCTGCTAGTGGTGTAAATCGAGGTTTGGTCACTTCGGTTCAGACTGAAATAAATATTGGAAAAGTACTAGACGGACAGCAATGCGATGTACAGACATTCATGGTCCCCAGAGGATGACTCCTGCTGACTTCGGTGATCCCCTGACTTTTCCTATAGCGCCACTATTTGGTTGAAAATATTTTTAGTTAAATGTTTCTACAACTACTCTTTTGTCCAATGTTTCGGATCATGACAGAATATCTAAACTAATGACATTCACATCAGGTCCAGCTACGTTGTGTTTAGTGCTATTTAGAAAATGTTAGCATTAATAAATACAATGTGAAAAGAAAAAAAAGCCATTTTTTGGCTGTTAGTCCTCTTATGCTGATGGGACTGCGCTGAGAGAATTTCCTGTTGTGACCTCTAAAGTCAAAAAGTGCCTTGTTGGCAAAGAAAGTTGTATCTCTCTTGATTTGATTTGGATCATGGAATCCACAGAAACACAGCTTGTAGTAGTCAGAGAGGCAAATTAAATCACCGACCTCGTAGCGGTATATGTCTGGGCTTTTATTGTCACTTGCAGAGAGCTCTTCATTGTTAGGATCGATCAGAGAGATTGTATTGGCTCCAGTGTTTAATGTTTCCAAGCAGTAACAACGGTTTCCCTCAGTTCTTGGTGCTTGACAAAACCTCTCACATCAAGACTGATAACCCAGAACAGTCATTTCTCTCCAAAATAGAAGAGATGGTAACCAGAATCAGGTTTTCGCTCTGTATTTAATCACATTTACTTTGCACCCTCTCTTCTCTGGGTGAAACCTGTAAATTTTGGCATGCCTCACTTATGTACTCCTCCGCTTGCTGGAAACAGAGTGACTCATAGGACTTTTCACACTGCTCACTGGGTCACTAATCTGCTTACTCCATAACACCTCATTTTGCAAATGTATCTTTTTATGCACATTAGAGGAATTTATACACTCTATTCGGCCAGTTTCTGTCTTTTAAAGTTTCTTTTGATTAAAACAGTCCCATGCTCGGTATGAAAAATACCACGCAACATTGTGGGTTAGGAGCTGGCTCAGGAACTGTGTCAGTCACTCTGTGCTTCTGTGGTTCATGATGTACGATAAAGTAGAGAAGTCATTAAAATCATATTTTTGAAAAGAGCACGAGCTGAGCCGAGACTTGGCTGCTGCCTCTGTTGGAAAACTGTCAATGTTTTGGTTAGTTTAGTCATGTCATAAATTACAGCAGTGTGGCTAATATTCTTGTCATGGTGTGTTAGGAGGGTTTGTTGGTTTGTAATTAAATTCACTTTCTCTGTCAGTTTAAGTAATATTCGTGATGAATTCATAATTGACGGGAAAGTTCATCACCATGGATTCTATATTGCCCAGTGTAGTATATAGTATATAGAAGAAATGTCATGGGAAACTGAGTTAAAGAAAGTAGTTTACATCTATTTATATGATCTTAATTATTGAATTAATTATATTATTATCTTAATATACAGGAAATTCAGGCAGCAAATAATGATTGCTTATTATTGATTCATTTGTCGCTATTTTTTTCAATTAAATGATTAATTGTTTATTCTATAAAATGTAAGACAGTAGTTCAAAGCCACAGTTTCCCAGAGCTGCTGTCTTTAAAGTGCTCGTTTTGTCCAACCAACAGTCTAAAACTGAAAGATATTCAACCGACAACAACATAAAACGGAGAAAAGTTGGATCTATTAATGCCATAGAGGATTAATCAATTATCAAAATAGTTGTTGATTAATTTTCTCTAGGGCAACTAATTGATCAAACAATGACTCATTTCAGCACAACAGGAAATATCTCAGACCTTTCACTTCAACGCAGATGAAAACTTCAGTACACTTAAACATGTATTCTACTTACGTACTAAACCCAGACTCATATAAGACAAACACAAGTAAACAAATCTTAAACAATAATACTTGAATCTTAATCTCAATTTTTTTGTAGTTTATTTGACATTACGAAAAGAACTACAAAAATGTGTCAAGGATAACACAGTACTGGTCCTTCTTGATGTACTATGGTAGTTTGATGTAGTTGACATCATAGTACCAGTGGTGCAGGAAGAATTCAGATTTTAAACATTAAAGTTTGTTTACAGGTTTTGGGGTGTGTGACTGTGTATATTAAAAAAAAAAAAAGGACTAACATAAATTCCAATTTATCTCCAAATAATCTCCTAAGAAGTTTCCTGGAAAGAACCATAATATTGTGGTTCTAATTATGGGTAGAATAGAGAGTGATCAGCATGAACTTGTGACTTGTATTTAGAGGACAGCCGTTGAGCTACACATGCAAAAGGTGCAATATGTCTGCTAAAAAAACAATTCAGCTTAAAAGAAACATAAGGATACAAGCAATTTATGAATGAGTAATAAACATTCACTGGGGTTTAAATGGAGCAGTTTCTTCATTGGAAATTTATCTAGAAGTCAATAACAAACTCAACACAACAAATTGAACTCAAATCCCAGTCTCGGGGCTTTGTTTCTGTTTCTCCTGTAGCTAGCACCAAACTACTTTCCTGGTTCTTTCCAGGAAACTTTCAAGAAATTATTAGGGAAATAATGGACCTGTAAAATAAAATGTTACGGAAAAAAAAGTTGTATAAAAGTAGCAATTCTGCAATGTACAAATACTCCATTACAAGTAAAAGTCCTGAATTAAAAATGTCTCTCAAGTAGAAGGATTCATAGCAAAATGTACTTAAAGAATCAAAAGTGAAAGTATCCATAGTTCAGAAAACTGACCCCATACTATCTTACATTACTGGATTGTAACTAGAGTGGTACCTTACACTTCCACGTTTCTCATTTGCCATAATTTGACTTTTAACACAACATGCTGACAAGAAATCAAGCAGAGTACATTTAGTCTCACCTAAACTGAGCTATGCTGATTAAAATATCCTAAAGAAACACCGTACAAATAGGTTTAGGTGTAGTTTATGAAACACTCATGCAGCAACGATGTCATATCATAGCTTGCCTGCAGATGTGTGGGGTAGCTGTTTGTGCACAGTGTATTGTCTGGAGGCCTTTGCTGTGGTGAGAACGGGGGGTCAAGCCACAGTGGATTCTCATTTCTTGTCGCAACTATGTGTCTGCGCTCAGTTGTCCAGCGTTGATGTGGGCAGCAGCACGTACATGTAGCCAGGAAACGCCGATTTTTTTTCATGATTTGATATTGTACTGGAACCAGAGGAGGGAAATTAAACACTGTATGAAACCTCGATAAGGATCCTCTTAATAACAAAATGTACAGGTTTAATACTACTCATCTAAGTGCATTGTGCATTCACGCAGAGACCAGAAACTGATGGAAAATGTAAAGGTTAACAGGAATACAACGTCAAGATTAGCTAATTAATTGACTGATAATTTTCACCACAGTGTCATAGGAATGGTTTTGGCTTTCATTTTTTATAAACTTCATTGTTGACATTTAAGATCTAAAACAAAACAGAATATCCTGGCTAATCTCTGACATTTTTTCCCCTCTTATTTCTTTCTAGTTTGATGTTATCATTATGAAATCACAATTCTTATCACAAGTATGTCTGCATGTTCAGATTATCTCATTTCTGTGTGCTTCGAGCTGACACATGATGACGGTTTACGCTGTCAATTTCTGTTTTGAACTCCAACAGGCGTTTTCCACCTGCTTTCACCTTGTTCCACGCAGCAGTCAAAACCTGCTTGATTTTAATCTTATCTTTACTCCTTCACATCAGCTTAGACACTTCTACTAAAGTCAGATTCCTAACAGACACACCTCATTGTGTGTATAGTAGTTTATCTAACTGCACAGTGGGGTAAATTTTCCCCCAAAAGTTTTCCTCCCATAGGAGGAAAATGTACAAACTTGTGTTTCTAAAGCAGAGGGAATGATCTTGAACCAAAAAGCACCTGTTCAACGGAAGAGCAAGATGTTGGAGAAAGGAGGCTGTGAGGGCGGACTGCAACTTCCTGTTGTGGCTTTTCTCACTATTGTGTTTATCTGCAAGCTTCATGCAGTCTCAAAATGCGGGTGCTTCTTGCTAAACATCTCATCCAGACATATGGGACGTCACAGCTCGTCTGAAGAGTAACATGTTCCTGTACATCTTATAGTTTGTCTCGGTAAAACATAGAAGAAAACAAAAGGAGGTGAAGTTGTCATGATGATGGGTTTTTTTTGTTTGTTTGTTTGTTTTTTCAGAAAAATTCGGAGTATTGAATTTTGTGTCGTTCATTTTCAAACCGTGCTTCTGCAACTGTTTTGTAATTTGGTAGATCAGAAACTAGGGCTGACTAAGCAGACAGTATAGGAGATTGGGGTTAAAAGGCTGAAAGGTCAGAGGTCACAGACTGGATTTAAATCTGTGTACTGGTCACACACTGCTCAACTGTATCAGCTTGTTCCTATAAACCTTCACCCCTCTTTAAATGCGGATCATTTCCATCTTTCTCTTTCTGTTTCTTTAGATTCCTTCGACCATCTACGTCCACGACTCCAAGCCAAAGTCCAGGTCGAGGTCTCACCATGTCCATCGACCCTGCGGCCGAGCTGCCTTTCTTCTACGGCAGCATCAGTCGCTCGGAGGCCGAGCAGCATCTGAAGCTGGCTGGGATGGCTGATGGCCTCTTCTTGCTCCGACAGTGTCTCCGCAGTCTGGGCGGCTACGTCCTCTCGATTGTGTCGAATCTGGAGTTCCACCACTACTCCATAGAGAAACAGCTTAACGGGACTTACTGCATCACAGGAGGGAAGCCTCACTGTGGGCCTGCAGAGCTCTGTGAGTTTTACAGCAAGGACTCCGATGGGCTGGTGTGCACCCTGAAGAAACCCTGTCTGCGCTCCCCGGATACACCGATACAGCCCGGCGTGTTCGACAGCCTGAGAGAAAACATGCTAAGGGAGTACGTGAAGCAGACGTGGAACCTGGAGGTGAGGCTCTGCTGAGAGTGTTGGGTCCTGTAGAACAGTTATTGTTCAATATTTTTTATAGTTCACAGCCTTTAAAAACCAGTGTGTCCCTGTTTATCAAGGGAGGTAAAAATTGACTAAGAACATTTACTCAAGTACTGTACTTAAGTACAATTTTGAGCTACTTGTACTTTACATGAGTACTTCCAATTTAATCTATGGTATACTTTTATTCCACTACATTTCAGAGGGAAATACTAAACTTTTACCCCCAATAAATTTATTGAACAACTAGTTAATTTTTCAATTTAGATATAACATAAAAATCGTATGATCAGTTTATAAAATATGATGCATTATTACAAATTAAACTACCCAACACTATAGGAAGTAGTTAAAATTAGCTCCACCTCAATTATCTACAGCTAAAAAGTACTGCTTACATATTAATATATAAATAATGATTGAATAATATAATAATGTAACGCTGATAGAAGCCGTTCTGCATAATTAGTACTTTTGCTTTTAATACTTTAAGTACATTTTGTTGCTACATTCTATACTTACATTTAAGTCAAAAATTGAATGCAGGACTTTTACTTCTAATGGAGTATTTTTATAGTGTGGTATTGCTACTTTTACTTATGTAAATTATTTGAATACTTCTTACCACTGATCTTCAAGTAGCGGGGACAGTTAGAGTATGTTTTACTACGATTAAACATTAAGCATGAGATGCATTTACCAGTTAAGTGGTAGGTTCAAACAAAATCACAGAAACGGTTATTTTCTCACTTACCTCTAGGGGTATCTACCCATGCAGACAGTTTCGATTTTATCCGTCCATGTTTTGACGTTTGTCTCAGAGATTTCCACCTCCACCCTGATACAATGTGGCGAAAACGACGTTTGAAAAATTCCTCAGCAACATCTCTCTCCAGAGGCAATGCCCCCTTCACTCTGGATAATCCTCAGAAGACGCTGTCAACTGTTTTAATAGTAGTAGTTCCACAAGTTTTCACAGCGGGGTGAACATACTGTACGTAATTGTGATTTGGGTGAACCGATCCTTTAAGTGGCAAGGAGCTTTGACTGGAGATATTTAACTAAACTGAAGAAAAATTTGACAAAAAGTATTTATGTGATCATATGACAGCAGCTGGAAAATGAGTCTTACTCACTTAAAGGTAAAAGACAAACAAATGTCCAAATGTTCAGCTGAAACCTGACCATAAGGTGCCACCATCAGAGACCCTAACAGAGTAAACTCACTCTCACCTCAGGCCCAAACATACACACACATACAGAATATTATGGAGAATCTCCAGGTGATGTTGGAAATTTTACTCAGTTTGACATGTGGCCCTCTCTAGTGCCTCTTCAGCCCGAAAGCCTGCAGTTTTAAGACTTTCCTCCTGCTGCAAACAGACACATGCTGAGATATCACTTGTGATCTTCAGTTAAACAGCCAAACTAGTGCTACTTGTACGCGGACTATATGACCTGAAACTCTGCAATAGCACCTCTAATCAGTGGGGGGAAAATAACTGAGAACATTTACTCAAGAACTGTACTTTAGTATATGGTTTTGAGCTACTTTACTTGAGTATTTCCAATGTGTTTAGGGAGATATTTTACTTTTTAGAGCATTTATTTGACAAATATAGTTACTAATTACTTAATTAAAATTTTACATGAAAAACGAATGGAAAGGTTATTAGATACAGATTAGGGTAACGTTTTTGTAGCAGAACTTTGTTTTCCTTCTTTTCCATGAATCACTCTAAACCACTGAACTTATATAAACCTCAACCAGCTACAACAGTAGAATGCTGCTTATGCATTAGTGAATTGGTATTAGCAATCTAATTATTTAATTCATTATAAAATATCAGTCACAGGGTCATTTTTCTGCAGAATGACTACTTCTACCGTTAATACTTTGTGTACATTTGACAGATATTTCTGTACTTTTACTCAAGAAGGGTTTTGAACGGAGAACTTGTACCTGTAATGGAGTATTGAAGGTGGTTCTAACAGTGCTCTTACTTATGCGAAGGATCTGTGTGCCTCTTCCACCACTGCCTCTCACCTCCACATTTGACAACCAAAGTAGGTGAGAAACCTCTCAAAGATGAGCTATGGTTGCAAAATGTGATGTGCACTTCTTTCAGATGAATATATTAAAATATATTGCTGCAAGATCCCAGGTGTCCAGAGGCAAAATAATTTACACACTTTGCTAAATTCATTTTTATATATAGAGGTAAAATCTTGTAGGACACAATAGTAATTGCATGTTAGTCCAAATGTGTGCATTCTGAATGTTTCTGTGTCTGTTTTTCTGTTCAGGGAGAAGCCATGGAGCAGGCCATCATCAGTCAAGCCCCTCAGCTCGAGAAGCTGATCGCCACTACAGCCCACGAGAAGATGCCTTGGTATCACGGTAAAGTCGGCCGCAACGAAGGCGAGAGGCGGCTTTACTCTGGAGCACAACCAGACGGCAAGTTTCTGTAAGTCTTCTTACTTTTGTGCCTGTTTGTCAACCAACCTCTGAAGGTTGTGTGTCAAAGGTCTTGGTGCAGGTTTTAAGCTAACTGTTTTGGGTTTCTCAGAGTGAGAGACAGAGAGGAGTCTGGTACCTTTGCTCTCTCCATGATGTACGGGAAAACAGTTTACCACTATCAGATTCTCCAAGACAAGTCAGGGAAATACTCCATGCCAGAGGGAACAAAGTTTGACACAATCTGGCAGGTAGACCCTCCAAAATACGTTATTTTCCTTATCTGTTGCATCTGATCGCCTTTTCTGAATTAAAATTTAACTTTATCTCAACAGCTGGTTGAGTACCTGAAGATGAAACCTGACGGCCTGATGACGGTTCTCGGGGAGGCGTGCCTTAACGGCAGAGCTGTCGAAAGTACTGTACATCTCATGCTATTATTTACTTTTCATAATTATCATTAACATTCTGTCATTGTTTGCGAAAAGCACTGAGTCATTTGTAACATTCAACCATTTAAATCATTACATTTAACACTAAAATTGTTCATATAACTGTACTTTGTCTTATAACCTTGCAGAGACACCCAGTCTTCCTGCAACAGTGAGTACTGGCCACATCTTGACCTTTTTAAGTCAGCAAATATTTCATTGTCTGAGATTCATTTTACTGTCACTCTTTCAGAGGCGGACTGGCGCAAATGGATACACACCGCCACCTCGAGGTCAGTCCCCTGAAGTACAACAAGCTAAAACCACTTCACACTTTCCGCAGCACCATCACCAAACACACATTATTAGCTGCTATGTTATATGCACTTGAAGCAAAATATCTCTACTTTATTTTTTTTTAATGTTTATTATGTTATTACAGTTGAATTCATGTATGAGCAGCAATTTTATGTTGTAGCTGGTGGAGGTGAAGCTAATTTTAACTTCTTTAAATACTGTTTGGTAGTTTAATTTGTAACAATGCATCATATTTTATATACTGATTATATATTTAGTGTTTAAAATCTTCATTTGAAATATAAACAATAACTTTATCAATCAAATAAATGTAGTGGAGAATAAAGTAGAGTATTTATCTCTGAAATGTGGCAGAGTAGAGGTATTAAAATGGCATAAAATGGAACTAGACAAGTAAAGTACAAGTACCTCAAAATTATGCCTAAGTGCAGTGCTTGAGTAAATCTAATAAGTCATACTATATTCCACCGTTGGATGCAATTAAATTACCATAAAATTAATTCAATGAGAAGCCATTGAGGATTTATGTCTACATGACTCAACCCTCTTGAGAAAAAAACAAAACAAAACAAACTGATGTTAAGAAATGAAGGATGGGGTTTAAATGGAGATTAAAAGATTATCTTTAAAGATACCAGCTGTTTAACGGTGCGCACTGGACATGCCAAAACCTGGCAACAGGTTCACACCAAAACATGCTGGACTGCATATTTACCTCATGTGGTTTGTACCTCCGCTTTACAGCTGTCCCAGCGGCCTCCACCCCAGTTGCCGCCGTGCCCGCGGAGCGGGAAGTTCTGCCCATGGACTGCAGTGGGTTCAACCCGTACCACAACCCGAACGACGTGAGGAGATTTAACATCCAAAGGAGTCAGCTGCTGATGGACGAGGTGGAGCTCGGCTCTGGGAACTTTGGCAGTGTCAAGAAGGGAGTCCTCAAAACTGACTCGTAAGGGCTGAAAAAAAACATAATGTTATGTCTTTACTCAACTCAAAAGTTATTATGTTCATCCAAAATTGTATATTTTTGGGGTCATTCAGGGGTCAGATAGACGTGGCCATTAAAGTGCTGAAGAGTGAGAATGAGAAGCTGGTGAAGGAGGAGATGATGAGGGAGGCAGAGATCATGCACCAGCTGAGCAACCCCTTCATAGTCCGAATGCTTGGCCTCTGCAACGCTGAGAATCTGATGCTGGTCATGGAGATGGCCTCTGCTGGACCTCTCAACAAATTCCTCAACAGCAATAAGTGAGTTCGAGTTTATAGTAAATCAGACACATTATCTGACGAGATTCTTGGCAACCAAACCTGACAAAGCAAACATGATGAGCACACAATGGAAAATGTTTTTTACGTGTATTTTTATTTAATTTCAGTTTACTTCATTTTACTTTACTTAATGATCACACAAACAGAATGGATGGATTACTGAACGGATCTACTGTGCACAGGCCCAGAGACCCAGAGTTCAGGGGGCCCTCGGGGCACAGCCTCTGTATGAATTCTTGTTCGAAAGTCACAGAGCTCAGTTAAAAGCCAAACAGTCACAAAGACAAGCAAAACAACCATCACAAAAAAACAAGAGACACAAAGCGACCACAGAGACACAAAATGACTACAAGAAGACACTAAAGCACCACAAAGAGGCACAAAATTTACCATAAATTTACCATAAATGACCAAAAAAAAGACACAAAATGACTACAAAAGGAAAAAAATTACCACAAAGAGGCACAAAAAGACTACAAAAAGACAAAAAATGACCACAAAGAGACAAAAAATGGCCTGGTCCATAATTCAGTTCAACTCCACTTTTTTGTATATCGCCCCAAATCACAAATTTGTATCAGAGAGCTTTGCAATCTGTAGCTACAACATCAGACAGTGATTCCTAACCTCTTTATTTTTTTTTGCATGTCACTGCCTAACATACAGCAGCGCTTGCCTATTACCCTTCATCATGGCATTAGAGGCCTTAATGTGGACATTATGTAATGAGCTTTTTCACATTAGAATGATTTTGCCCTTCATTTGAAGAACTGGATGCTTGATGGGATGAAAGTATCCAGTATTTCACAAGAAAAGAAAACAACCTTTAGATAAAAATCAGCAAAAATACACAGAACAAAGATATAAATGTATATGTGTGTATATATATATATATATATATATATATATATATATATATATATATATATATATATATATATATATATATATATATATATATATTTGTTTATTCATTTATTTATTTTTAAATCTCTTTTTAATCATTTTATGCATCCTCAGACCTATGTAGGTTGGGAACCAGTGACATACAACATCCTTAGACTCAAGATTTGGTTAAGGAAGAATTACATTTGTACAAGGAAAATAAAAAACATATTTTTCATCTTCATCTTATTTTTGTCCCACAGGGATACTGTCACTGCGGAGAACATTGTCAACCTGATGCACCAGGTGTCGATGGGGATGAAATATCTGGAGGAGAAGAACTTTGTGCACAGAGATTTAGCGGCTCGTAACGTCCTGCTGGTCAACCAACAGTTCGCCAAAATCAGTGATTTTGGGCTCTCCAAGGCCTTGGGAGAAGATGACAACTACTACAAGGTAGTGTACTTATGATGTACCTTGAAACAGCTGCACGGCAAAACAAAGGGACACAAGAGTAGAATAACTAAAGGGTGGGGGCGTGGAGGTTATCAGTGGTGCAGCTAACACAAATAGATAGTGTATCTTAAATTGATTGCTTTTCTGGGAATTACTGACCTCACACTGCACATATACTAACTCAACATTATCATCGCAAAGCTGTTACATGCTCAGTGCAAACTAAAGTAAAAACTAAATGGATTTCCTTTTTTACCGGTTTACTGACCCACATCTGGAGGGAATGTTGTTATCAGAAAGTCCCATGAATTCCTAACTCCAAGGAAATGATAAAAGACACTTTGAAATGGAACATACTGTTCAACAAAACTTTTATTGTTCCAAAACTTTTTTTAAAGTGTCGACCACCATCAGTCATACACTTTCATGTGACATACTGTAAATGGACTAACATCAATATTAAGTGAAATAACACAGGCCTAATCTCAGTCACAAAAGGAAAGGAATCAGCAGTTTAGGCTGTGTTGCTGTGCAGATTTACAGATAAATATTGACCTTTTTCATGTAAACAATTAATAAAATTAGGTACGCTAATTAGCTAAAGTTTTTCAAAAGTAACTTTAGCTTACGTACAGTGATTCTAATGTTTATTGCTATTTTTTCTGTTTTAATAGGTTCGAAAAATGTACTATGAAATGTAATAAGAAAATGTAGTTGAAATAAATGTCACCTCATCTTTTAATGTGGTGACATTAACAATGTTATTAAAATGTGCATTAAAAAATGGGGCGCCCTTTACCCATCCTTAATGCACCCCAGGCTGCCGTGCCACCCACTTTGGGGAACCATTGCTCTAAATCATCCCCTTTCCCCTTTCCCCTTAAAATGCAGTATGTTGGCTGTAATTATGAATATTGATGTAGGCTGCCTTTGGTGACTCATTGACAGGCTGCTTATTGGCATACATTTTGTGTTGTACAGGCTCGTACAGCAGGTAAATGGCCACTAAAGTGGTACGCTCCAGAATGTATAATCTTCCACAAATTCTCCAGTAAAAGTGATGTTTGGAGTTTTGGCATCACCATGTGGGAGGCCTTTTCCTACGGAGGGAAACCTTATAAGGTACGGTGTCGGGTGTTTCTGCAGAACACAGTCAAAGTCATCTATCAACTGTATAAATGACCTTGATCACAATATTCACACTACTGTAGGGGCAGGGCTGGCCCTGAACATCACTTTACAGCTCTTGTCTTTTTCAACTTTGTCCAGAAAATGAAAGGACCGGAGGTGATTCGCTTCATTGAAAGCGGGAGCCGTATGGACTGTCCAGCAGCATGTCCAGAGCGAATGTATGAACTGATGAAAGAGTGCTGGACATACAAGTGAGAAACTGATTGTCTGAATATTTTGCATGTGTTAGTTACTTACTTAAGCTTCATTCAACCAGCGAGTCTCACTGAGATCAAAATCCGTTTTGCAAGAGAGAGCTGAGGACAAATTACATGCATACCATACATACATATAACATACATATAACATCACAACAACGCAATTAAGAGAAGGACTCTCAGGTCCCTCAGAGCAATGAGTGTTTCCGTCTTCAGTTTGCTTTGCAGTTCATTCCGGTAGTGAGGTGCATGGTGTTATAAGTGACAGTTTCCCAGTTCACAGTTGGTATGAGGAACTTTTAAATCCTACCAATCCTGTGATCCGTTGTCACGTTTATGCATTTTGAACTCACTACGGATGTCTTGTAAAGTGATACAGTATATCTCCATAATCCGTAGTAGAAAGTACGGTAGATTGTGCTATATATATACATTTTTCTTTTTTCTTTTTTAAAACCAGAAACAAGCTCCGTTCTGGTATAAGAATCCAATTTCAATATTTTGTTTTTGGGCAAGGTGTTAGTTTGTTAGGACAATCTGCTCTTTTATCAAATTTCAGTAATCAGATTAGTTTATTATGAGATCATGATGAGCGCACATACAAAGGCTCAGTGCACTCGTGAAATCCACACATTTAATGTCATTGGAATTTAGATAAAGTTTTAAATAAATAAAAGACGTACATATACAACAACATGTATTGGAAAGTTAGTGCATACACAGAGGTTTACATACCATTTCTATTTTTTTGAACCACGAGAATAACCAGCTTGAATCATATTTATATATATGATTTTAAAAAATACTCTACTACTCTAGAGTACTTTTTTTTTTCCTACTACACTGTGTCATCCCCACATCTGAAAGCCTGACAACATTATTTTTCTTAGCCAGCCAGAAATAGAAACAATGCTCCATATAATGTATGGTATTTGAGATCAGCTTTAGACAGCAATGTGATGGTCTGTAACTCTTAACACGATGTGACATTGCCTTCCATTAATCACAACCAAACGGCTGTTTTGGGGTGTCCTCTTTCCTCTCTCACCAGACATGAGGAGCGTCCAGACTTCAAGAAGGTTGAGGAGTCCATGAGGTTTTACCATTACTCCCTATCAAACAAGGTCAAGCCTGAGGGAGCTGCAGCCGATGCTGAGCCTGACAAGTAGACAGAAACAAGGCACATTCTGTCCCAGTGCTGCACAAAGCATCCTTTCAACTGGCCATTAAACTTCCAAAACAAAGAGCTTTTTATGAAGAGTGCACACTGACCAGCTTTAACTACAGCACCGATACAGCCTAAAAGGCCTCAGTGACAATAAATGTGGATTTATAAATTGAACTTCAGTGTGTCAGCAATGTGAGGAGGATTTCTGTCTGTCTGTCGTGGTTTGAATGTCAAGTGTCAACATCCTCACATTAATGAAGAAACTTATTTTATATTCGGGTGTTTTGTAGTATAATGGGAGTGTCGTTTTTGTTTTGTTTCCTCTGCCAAGGAAGTTATGTTTTCACCCGTGTCTGTTTGTTGGTTTGTTTGTTTGTTTGTGTGTCAGTAGGATTACGCAAGAAGTACTGAAACGATTTTCACTGAACTTGTTGGAGGGATGGGGCATATAGCGGGGAAGCTCCCATTAAGTTTTTGGGGCAGATCCAGATCATTTACCGTGACTTCTAATTTTTTTTTCTGAAGTCTGGTGGATGTTGTTTGACATGGGTCCCGATAACATATGGGGAACAACCATAGATGGATTAATGAAAGTGCCTACTGGGCACAGGCCTGGGGGCCTATGTGGTTAGGGGGCCCCTGGACCAGAGTCTCTATATGAGGTGACTGTCAACATTTCTTGTTGGAAAGTCACTCAAATGATTACGAAGAGAGGCGAAACAACATGGACACAAAATGACTACAAACACGCACAAAATAACCACAAAGAGACAAATGTGCTAAACAGAAAACTGCTAAATGAAACAAATTGACTACAAAGCGGCACATAACGACTACAAAGAGATACAGGACAACAACAAAAAGACACAAAATGACCACAAAGATATCTACAAAGAGATGGAAAATGACGACAATGACACAAAATGAACTGACTACAAACGACATTTCTTTCAGTCTGCGTCTCTTGCTCCTCTGTAGGAGTGGTTAGGGGCCTTTTACATGTCTGTGTCCAGGGGCCCGTTGTCTCAGGGTTCGTCCATGGTAATAACATCTTGGAAACATGCAGTGTATACAAGTGCAGAGCGAATTATGCAATTATGTGGATAATCTGCCATGAAAAGCTTATGTATATCTGAGGGAGATCATGAAAGAGGAAGCCCAAAACTCCACATGTTAAGGCAGATTTTATGAGGCCTTACTCAAACTATTCTTCCAAAATAAAAGGCTTGCATGGGAAAAAAGAGCAGATTATAAAGGATTATAGCCATTTATGACATTTTGTGTAGCACTAAGTGAACAAATAATCAGGATAAATAACCGGTAGTTTAAAGGAGCATTATGTGTTGAAATTCATATTATGTGAAAGGCCTGTTAATAGATTTATGGGAAAAAATTCTCATCATTTAGAAAACGTCAAGTCAGATGTTGCCTGTGGTTTTCCTATCAGTAATTCAAACATGATGTATTTTGTTTTATAATGACTGTTATAAAATAAATGGGATTAGTCAGGTTGTCCCCTGCCAAAGGAAGTACTTCAGACCTAACAGGCACACTGTAGGCCACACAACACCGGAAGTTGACGAATTAGTCTTCAAAATAAAGGCATATGGTTTTCACATAATAAACCCTTTGAGCCATTTGTCTGGTTCTGTGTTAAATGTTGAATTCATGGGCAGTGTCGGCACGAGATCGCAAATGCTTTGTTTAGTAAAATTAATAAAACCAGAATGAAAAAATACTCTAGTACAAAATTAAAGTCCCTTGTTCAGTAAAAGTAAACAAATAATAGCAGTAAAATGTACTCAAGTAATCAGTGTGAATTGAAAGTAAGTACAAAATACAAACACAGTAAGTGTCAAATTATAGCAAACAAAACAAAACAACAATTAAAAACAAACAAACGAATGAAATCATGAAATGACCAGCATCTGAATTCTGAAGTCTGAATTCTTTCACATTTGGCGGATTTTAAAACATTTAATTACTATTTTTGTACTCATAAATCAGTTAAAGGATTACACATCTAAATGTTAAAAAATTCTGGAAAATATTTTGGAAGATGTATGAAATTCATTCTGTTATCAAGCTGACATCGGGTTATCCTGCAAAATTGACATTTTTTTGACAACTGACTTTTCATCTCAGTTAACCATGACATTACTTAATGGTCACACTGGTAAAAGCCCCAGGGGCACCCTGATGCTTGGGGACCTTTGTATGAAATGACATTTAATATTTCAATTTGGAAAATCAATCAAATGACTACAAAGAGATGCAAAACAACTACAAAGAGGCATAAAACAACAACAGAGAGGCACAACAAGACCACAAAGAGACGGAACAACTACTATAGTGATGTAAAACAACTACAAACAGACATGAAACATCTACAAAGACATGCAAACTGACCACAGAGATTCACAATGACTACAAAGAAACGTAAAAACCACACAGACACAAAGTGACCTGAAAGAAACACAAAATGACTTCTAAGAAACAAAACTACAGACTCAACAACAACAACAAAGAGACAGAAAATGGCTACAAAAGGCGCAGAATGACCTGAAAGAGACACATAATAAATACAAAAAGATACAAAAGAACAAGGCATAATAACAACAATGACACTCAAAAATGACCTAATACACACACAAAACGACTACAAAGAGACACAAAACTACAACAAAGAGACACAAAATGACTACAAAGATATGCAAAACTACAATAAAGAGACAGAGGCCAAGGGACCCATTGTTTAATAATCAATCCCTGCAGTTAATGGATATAAATATATGCTAGGAAATAATTTCAGGGAAATAAAAACTGTAATGTTGTTGTTTAAAACAGGTTTATGCTTGATCATATTTCTAATTTTTAGCTTAGTGTTTACAGCTAATAATTCAGAAAACGTCGCATTACACCACACTGGTCAAGGGGTTCATTATTTTGAAGGTTCTCACCGGAAGTCCCTATTAGTGCCTCTAACTCGACTCTGGTGTACTTTTCGTTTCGTAGGGCGGAGTCAGGCGTTAGTTTCTTTATTAAAGTGGCAAGTTTATTGAATTATCGATATTTCTACAACATGTATCGCGCCGTGTATCCATAATGTAGTCTGTGCCCGTTGTTGGCGTGAAGCTATTGATCAGCGACCGGATAATTTTCGATAAAACATCGAAGGAAACTGACGGAACAGGAAGGCGGAACAAGTAAGTTCGGGAAAGTGGCTTTCATCTGTGCGATTTCATCACCGTGCGATCACCCGTCTGCAATAATCACCGTTGTTAGACGATTTTATTTCAGATGTGGTGCGAATTAAGCACGATTAAGGTGGATTTGTCTCGTCTCGTTTGGGTTTTTTATTTTTTATTTATTTTTTTTTAGCTGTTTTTAGGAAGCAACAAGTCCGGCCGAGTTAGCTAGTCACGTCACGAATAAACTTCGTACAGTCGTCATGTGCCCTGCTGTTTAATCTCTGGCTTTTTATCCTGGAAACGTGACCAAAAAAAAAAAAAAAAACGACGTAAAGTCTGCATCATTCCGAAGATGAGGACGCAGATATTTGGATGAAGGCGTACGCGGGGTCCTGTTGTGCTGGCAACGGACGGTTAGACTCCGTTTTATTGTCATTCCGCGGATTCTTGGTGTCGCGGCGGAATTATCGCCTGAAATAGGAAATGACTCATGTTGACTGAGGGACGGCGTCTCGTCCGTAATGCGGGCCCGTTCTGTTGTCACCGTTGAGACTTGTTCGTTTCCCCGGAGGGGAGGGGGGGGTGAGACAAAAGGTGAACTCAGGTCTGCATCGATGAAGTTGATTCAGCCCTCGTCTGGTTTAGATAAAATGGTAGAAACCGTCCTGCATTTCGATGATCGCCAGTTGACAGAAGAACCTCGTGATTCACACACATTTTCCACTCAGACATTTATTTATGGTCTTGTACCTGAAATGTACACATTCGTCTTTACATGACCTCAGTCTGTCGTGCAACATTTCAAGATATACACCATGAAATTTAAGATTTATGTCATCTGAAGAAGGTGGATAATAAGGGGCTTAAACAATCAATCGAAATGCCTATGCTTTTTTTTCGACTAATCGTTTGGTCTATAAATTGTCAGAAAATGGCAAAAAAAAAAAAAAAAAAATGCCCCCCAGAGCTTCGCAGGCTCCAGGGTAAAGTCTAGTTGTCCTTTTTTTTTTTTTTTTTTTTTTGTCCAAGCAGCCGTCCAAAACCACAAAATATTCCGTTTCTAATTACATAAAACAGAGAAAAACAGAAAATACTTCCACTGAAGGAGGGGAAACAAGAACATTTTTGGCATTTTAGCTTTATACCTGACTCCAGTGATTAATCAATAATCAAAATAGTAGCAGATTAATTTTCAGTCGATCGACTAGTTGATTATTTAACTAATAGTTTCATCTCCATTTAATTATTTAGCCAACCATGATATATTACATGTTAAGTAAGCTCGAGAGAGTCCAGTAAACCTTAAATGATTACTTGGTTAGTTGATTGGTTGATCAACAGAACTATTTTGACAATTGATTAACAGATGAATTGATTAATTGATGAATCAATAAAATAATCTGAAGATGAATCATTAATGAAAAATATTGTTAGTTGCAGCCCTATACTGAAATATTTTCTTTAAATGTAAGGAATAAGTGGTACCTGAATATGCGGTTCGACATAAACAATGCATTTCAATGTAAATGTGCAGTTATTAACCAAACTCTGTCCCTTTCTTTCTGTCCTCTCCTTTTTTCATACGCAGGATCACAGAATCACAGACTGACTTGAAACAAACACCAAAACACAGTCCATAACAAAAACTCTGCACTGGTTGTTTACGCAACCTTTTGAACGCGTCCATTCCAACAGTAAATAATTCACCAGAAGCATTCAAACAAATCACCGGCCGCCGCCAACACATGTAACCATGTCCCTGGCCCTGAAACAAGTCTTCAACAAAGACAGGACATTCCGGCCCAAGCGCAAGTTTGAGCCCGGGACGCAGCGGTTCGAGCTGCACAAGAAGGCCCAGGCGTCTCTGAACGCGGGGCTGGATCTGAAGCAGGCTGTGCAGCTGCCCCACGGCGAGGACCTCAACGACTGGGTGGCCGTCCACGTGGTCGACTTCTTCAACCGCATCAACCTCATCTACGGCACCATCAGTGACTCCTGCACCGATCAGACCTGCCCCGTCATGTCCGGTGGGCCCAAGTACGAATACCGCTGGCAGGACGAACACAAGTACAAGAGGCCGACCGCACTGTCGGCTCCCAAATACATGAGCCTGCTCATGGATTGGATTGAGGTACAGATCAACAATGAGAACATCTTCCCCACCAACGTCGGTAAGTGTTGAGATTAGACACGGATGGTGTGAGAAGCCTTTCGTTCCTTACAGATTCTGTATTAGGTCACAGACGTTTTGGTTTTGAGTGTTTCTTTGCCTGGCAAAAGTCCAAGAAGTCCTACTGTGAAAGATCTAAACCTTTACTTTGATGACCGGCCATTACTTTGAGGGTCAATTAAGCGATTTCAGTTCATTATCTGGTCCAGAAAATGTCACAGAATATCAATAAATGCCCGTTCCAAGTCATAAGAGCTCAAAGTAACATCTTAGAATTGCTTTTTTTGTCTGAAACCATCACAACTCCAGTAGTATTCAATTAATAATGGTATGAAACAGAGAGAAGCAGCAGATTTTCACAGCTGAGATGCTGTAACTCAGTGGCTCCCAGTGTAGGTGTTGGGATCCCCACAATGGGACGCAAGATTGTTGACAACAGAGGAAAGCACATAAAAACATATTTATGCTCTACAGAGTTATGCTTATTAGTGCTTATTATTTATTTCATTTTTTGGGGAATCTAAAAATTATTCAAATAACACAAGGGAAAAAAAAACTCATATGCCACAGATGAGGAGGGGTTGCAAGTAGAAATAGTTTTGTTTTGAGGGGGTCAAAAGCTACAAAAGTTGGGAACTTCTGCTGTAACATGCAAATACTTGGTATTAAGCCACTTAAATGATTAACATGTAATGAGTACATAGGCAAATTCAAATGTGATAAAGATAAAATACTGCAGAGTGAAGGCATGTAAAATCTGAAACCACTGTTTTTCAGATAATGGATAACAAAATGATGTTTCAGATTAAATCTGCAAGGCCACATTTATTAGATTTCTTCCATTTTTTTTTTTCAGTTTATCTTCTGTTGCTGTGGCATTCTCCCTTTTTCTGTTATCTCAGTCTCTAAGACTGTGCATGTGAGGACTGTATGCCATGTGCTGTGGCGTGGCATTTGACTACAGAAAACATCCAAGCAATGGATTTAAAAATGGGTCACACAATGTACAGTAGGCTATGAATAGAAACGACCTCTGACGTGCCTGTCCTCTGGAACAGATTCCTGAAATATTATTGAATTAGTCAAAGCAAAACGACATACTGAATTAATCTTTTGGTTGGAGCTGCGGCTTATGCCCCAAAGGCCAAGTCGTGTTGGTTTTCCTTTCACATACGAAGTGATACTGGCTGAGTCCTTTAACATGCTTTTTTTCCAACCTGCCGGGGCTCCAGAGCACAAGAGAGGTTCAGGAACACACAAAAGTTAATGTTCGTGGAAAGATTTTTCTAACCCTTGCATTTAAAAACTATAATATTTAAAATGTGTTCCTTTCTGTGGTGCAGATTGTAAAAGGTCATTATGGATTGACCGCAGTGTTCTCCCGTCTCCATCTGTTTGACTCCCAGGTACTCCCTTCCCTAAGACCTTCATGCAGGTGGCTAAGAAGATTTTGTCTCGTCTGTTCCGGGTGTTTGTCCACGTCTACATCCACCACTTTGACCGTGTGAGCCAGATGGGGGCAGAGGCACATGTCAATACCTGCTACAAGCATTTCTATTACTTTGTCACTGAGTTCAACCTGACGGACCACAAAGAGCTGGAGCCCCTGGTGAGTCAAAGAGAGGATAGGCTCCAATATGGAGCTAGATACCAAAATAAATGATATTATTCTAAAATAAATGTGAATAAAAGCTTTGATGTGTTTGGACACTTAACCCTAAACTAGTTGCAGCAGTGTTGTAAATATTAGGAGGGGAAATTTTCTGAATCCAATAAAAGGTGATAGGTCTGTTTCTAATGAAATTAGCAGTGTCAGACATAATTGTAAACACCGGCCAGTACTTGCAAAGTTACGTAAAAATTACCAAACTGAGGTACTGCATTAAAGTTTGAGCACTTTAATGCAGTACCTCAGTTTGGTAAAAGAAGGGGCGTGCTCAACTCAAATGTCTTCATAGTATAATGGGTGCCAAACCAAAAGGAAAGGAATTGGCAAAAAAAAAGTCATCTGCACTCAGATAATTTTCTGACACTTTTACTGGACTAATGCCAAGCAGCAGAAAAGAAACGTACGCATTTCCGCCCTAGGCTTTCTTCAGCATGAAAGGCCTGGCCTGTTAAAAGTATTACATACCTATCTGCAAGTGCTAACAACTATTTTGCCATTAAAGTGCATAATAACATAAAAATTAAGAGCCAGATCAATACTGGATTTTTGAGGCAGATAAAAACATTTGAGGGTTTAAAAAATTCTATC
The DNA here is from genome assembly GCF_016859285.1 of Xiphias gladius. Classification (NCBI taxonomy): domain Eukaryota; kingdom Metazoa; phylum Chordata; class Actinopteri; order Istiophoriformes; family Xiphiidae; genus Xiphias; species Xiphias gladius. Next base: position 9,616,492 of record NC_053405.1, read on the forward strand.
AGTCTATCACCTGATATTTATTCTTTTTTTACATATATATATTTTTTTACATAAACACATAGCATAAAACAGTTTTTATAAGAATCCCTTTAATTGTTTTTTATTTTTCCAGGATGGCCACCAAGATGCTGTACTTACTGAGCGGTACATATTACAAAAAAATAGTCATAAAAGTAAAGTAGCTGCTAAACTGTGTCCCGTATTTATTGATTGCTAATAAAAAGTGTAGTCATGGGGCGCCCTGGTGACGTAAACGTTTAAGGCACCAACTGTCAACTGCAACGAAATTTGCAGCATGCAAGCTACAATTTGCGACATGAGAAAATTTTAGGGCGTTCAATTCATCAAAATAAACATTTACGTAAACGTAAGACACTTTGGTCATTAAAACACAAAGCACACTTGTGACGCAGTTTGTTGCAGGAGCCCTGCAGGACCCATGAAAGTGATTTATGAAATGTGATGCTTCCACCATTTGCAGTCCGCATTCAAGCAGTGCTCTCAGTCCAATTTTCTACAAATATATATTGTTTTGTTAAATTACAAGAAATAATTTTTCATGATTTCTAGAAATGGTTATTTTACGGTAACATTCTAATGAAAGACACCAAACAATCACATTGAATCAACGCACAGCCCAGACTGATTGGTACACTGTTATTGATTCGTGTAGTGATTGATTGTTAATGAGCCCTCCCCCCCTGTGTGAGAGACTGTATGGCCTGTGTGCGTTCGGCATGTCTCTTGCTCTTGTTGGAGGGTAAGATGCCCAGATCGGGGCTAGAGTGTATTTCCAACACTTAACTTCAGTGAAGGTGATGAGTTACTGGAATCTTAAGAAGTTAAAAAAAAAAAACTGACTGGGGATGATCAGAGTTCAGTGCAATAGAGGTTATTCCATCACAAAAGATAAACCCGAGCTGGCTTTGGAACCCAACTGAAGAAAGCATAGCTAGACACCATCTTTTATACCCTAAATTTGCTCCTCCTTGCTGGTGGGTTCTCCACCCACTTTTCTAAAAAAAATGAACTTCACATCTTCAGAAAATAATGTTGTTATACTTTCCATATTTGGTCACATTACCTGGAAATAATGGTGGTAAACCCTTTGGAAACCCCCCCATCTCTCCTGCCCTGCGCGGGCAAGTCTGGGCGTGTCCTGACACCATTATTTCCGTCTTAGGCTGTATTTTTTAAGAACTTAAATATTTCCGAACCGCGTATTATAGCAATCATTTCTTAACTCAGATTAATCATAACACCTCTTCTATTCACTGCAAGCCTAATGATTGAATTTGAATATCATTAAAATGTCAGATGTATGGATCAATTTCCAATACATTCTGGTCTATACTGTAACACACGGAGTATATTTCTGGGGATTACTACTACTACTACTACTACTACACTCTGAAGTAGGTCTGTGTGACCGAAAGCTGAGACTGTAAACTGAGGTTTTGCAGTAGAGATGCGTGTGGGAATGTTTTGACTCTTCTATTTTCCGTGCAGCACCTACTGGTCTCATGATAGTGTGAAGTAGCCTTTCTGCACAGTCCCAGCAATAGTTTTCATTTGAAGGTTTTATTTGTATTTTATTTTGTATTATTTTTGTTTTTTTTTAATTTTTATATTTTTATAGCGTCTTCACCTCGTGAGCTTACAAATATATTTAACGAGTACTGACTGCATCACTAACTGTGGTACTGTGGTGACATTTTGATGAGTAATGAAGTATTTCCTTCATTGCTGTAACTCACTGTACTGTGTGTACGTGGTTTGTGTTTGCAACAGAAAGAGATGACCTCTCGGATGTGCCACTGAGGGAGCGCACTGGACCTGTGGACACGTGCCGGACGAACACACCCGTCCATCTAGAAGACTGCAGCAGAGAACTAAAAGAACAAACAAATTCAGAAAAGAGTCTATTTTTATATTTAAGTACTGTAATCTATTTTAGCCACATATTGTAGGTTTTAATGAAGAACCTTGTCATGTGAGGCATTCTCTTCCTTTTAAAAAAAAGTTTTCAAACATTTTATCAGAGCACAGTATTAAGAGGTGTATGTTTGTGTTGATGTTTTTCTATTTTATTTGAATCTCAATCATTCCAAGATGCTTCTGTCTGTCTTTCTGTTAAAATGATCTAAAATTAGTACGATTTCTTACTGTACTCTATAAAATCACTATGTTGTTACATTAAAATGACTCTGTTATAATTTGAATTTAGTAATCACTATTTGATTGACATTGCTTTTTGTACTTGAAGCTGATAGTGCTGGGCTATGGCTAAACTTAATCTGTAGATTTCCTGGGTAGGAAGGACATTTTTCTGTAAAGCCGTTAACAGTTTAGTCTGTATTACCACTCAAACAATCAAAGTACTAATTTAGTTTTTTTTTTTTTTTTAAGGCAGAGAAAGTATTATTTTCAAACAATCCCATTGTGAGGAAAATATAATTTTCTTTCTGTTTCTGAGAGTATTTTTTTATGTTTAGCCTAAAATACCATTTTAGGCATTTAAATAAATTTGGGGTTTTGGTTGCATTCATTTAAAATTTATATGTACATGTGGAAATGAACCAAATACAGTGATGGCATGCTGGTGACTCAGACATTATGAACTCTTTGTTATTGTACACTTCGGGCCTTGGGCCACCAGGCAGGTTCTCATATGTCAAACCTGTAGGTGTTTGTTGCAGATACACTTGGCTGCTGAAGGTCACACGCGAGTCGGACCTCACGTGACAAAACTCCGGTGGCAGCACATGACCAGAAGACCACGTCCACTGGGTGGCGCCAGACACCAAAACCCGTCTTGTGTTGAGGAATATTGTAATCCCGTGGATAATGTTGTAGCCTTTATGAAATCTGTCCAGTGTCCCAGTTATAGTCATGAAGAGGAGAAGTGGGGACCCGATTCGGGTTAATGATTCGACTAAGCTGGTTATGTAAGAAACAGGCCAGACTGTGCTGTGATGAATACAGACTGAGTTTTTGTTTTGAATGAGCTTTGCATGATCGGGTCAACAGCATTCATGAATAGGCTTGAGCACATCATCAGTCATAATGGTTTGGATTATGAAATTAATGAGCAGTAATCTTGCGAACAAGACGCACAACTGGGTAAACACAATTAAAAGGTAGCTTGTAAGAGCCTAAAACTTCAGACAGTCACAAAATTTTAAGTAGTACATTTTGTAAAAGGACATTTTTCCCATTCAGATCTGTATACTAATAGTTATGGTCCATTACAAGAATATACAAGAGTTGGAGTATTAAAAGTCATAATTCTTTTATGCAGGATGACCCCTTTCAGAGTGGTATGGTATATATACTCAGTGGCACTTCTAACGTAATCAGTACAACAGGCCTGCCTTAATTTCCATCTTTAAGAAGCTCATCAGGTTCAGTTTTTTTCTGACGTTATCAGGAAACTGTTCATTAAATTATAAAGTATGTTTTAGTGCTGATGTCATAGTGATGCTGTTGTACGTGACTGCAGTATATCCAGAGGGGTTTCTAATATTCTGCCTCTCTCATGTTTGTAAATAGAAAGGCCAAAAAAAGATTACACACCCCTCTCAGTATAATGTCACCTTTAACTGTGACCTCAATAATAAACATACAGTATAACTGAATTTATACATTTCCGACAACGTCAACAAAAACTAAACATTATAAACTTCATCGAGATAGATGCTATGGCAGTGGCTGTTGTATTGGACTGCATTAAATTGTACAGGTGTACCTAATAAAGTGGCCACTTTATTAGGTAAATATGCCGACAACTTTGAATGAAATTACATCATGAGGATACAAACATTTTAAGAGTCTCTGAGTTGAGTTAATGAGTCTCAGTAAATTTCCGTTTCGTACTACCAAGATTAGTCACTGACGTTTTATGGAGAGTTTTGGCTGTCTGATGTAATGCATAAGAATGGAGCCAAGTATATGTCTTTTTGCACACATTTGTTGTATCAGGACGTATATTGTTACTGGGAACACAGTCAGAAATATCATGGTACTGATATCAAATATCACCCAGAACAACTGACCCATTAATATTTAGCTGCAGATATGTACACCTGATAAATGTAGCGCAGTAAAAAGTACAGTATATCCCTATGAAATCTGGATTAGAAGTATAAAGAACATATCAAATTAGATGTTTATCAGTACATTCACAGCTAAAATATAATGTTTCCAGTTCCCCTCCTTCATTCAAGCTGGAAAAGACATAATATTTTGATATGTTAATATGATGTAACTATCTGCCCCAATAACATCAACCACTGAAATGACCTCATTGCCTGCTGCAACCTGATCCTCTTACAGGATTGTCCCTCCTCTCTTTCAGTGGAGTCACTTCCTCTAAACACTGTACTCTGGCAGCATGTTTACGCCTGTTACGTGCGAGATGAGCTTCTGCCTGCGTTTTGCTCTTCCCTCCCTTTGGTGTGTTTTTCTCTTTTGGAATGTATCAGACGAGCCCGTAGGGTTCTGCAGTTGCAAGACACGAAGGGAAGTACTGGAAAGAGGCCAAGAACAAGGGGAAGAATTTCAGGCTTCAACCAATCAGACTGAAACTTGTCCAACTCTGTCAGGGTTTACGCAGCGGTGTCTGCCTGTTGTTTAAATGGTACAATGTGATTATTTACACTTAGAGAAAGGGTTTGGGAGATAAGGTGACTCAGCAGATGTTGGAATGAGCACACACCCTTAACGGTTTGGTGGTTTGCAAGTGAGTCACCTCATGCAGAGCTGTAGCCAGTGGGTATGACAAATGACCAGGATTTTCAGGGCCCGCAGCTGAACTGAACCCACAAAAGTTCCAGTAAGATGATGAATTATTTAAGACGGAGCCCAGAGAAAAGTTATTTCAGTTGGTCCAACCAGTTTACATCTTCTCCATTCTTAAGAATTTGCTACTTTTCTCTGTCTTACATGATACTAAATAGAAAATCTGTGGGTTATAGACTGGTCACTGGACAAAAAAGAACAATTTAAAGATGCTACCTTTGGCTCTCAAAAATTGGGATGGACAATTTGTATACTTGTATATAAACATACTTTTACATCAAGTGTTGTGAAATCTACTTTAAAAATAAAAGCATTTAGCTGAACTAATTGTTCTAAACCAACATCTTATTCAGAAAATTAAGTAATGACACAAACACTAGAGCTGAGTCTGTAAAGTCCATGAAAATGACTCACCATTTCAGCTGCATGCTGACTTGTAACCGATTACAATTGCTGGTGTATTACTCAATCTGAAAGGAGATTCTAAGAATTTAAAAAACATGTTTAATTTCAGAATGCTTTGTTATGCAGGGTTATGTAACGGGAGCAAAGTGCAGAAAAAGAATACAAGTTTTTCCAGAGCACAACAGGAACAAAGTTGGAACAAAACAGAGTCTGTTGCAAAATCCTTGGTAACTCTCTCTGTGTTTAGGGAATTTTGCTGGATACTGGATTCAATCCAGCGGTCCTGTAGGCCGTTTGCCTCCAATAATACCTAAAGCACATACATTTATGCCAGAGGTTATGTTCGGGTATTTTCCCAACTACAGGCTTCTTTCTTCTAAGAAGTTTGCTCTGGGAGGATTTCTTAGAAAAGGTACAACCCTGGATCACTGTGACCTTCCTACTTGAGAAACATATGCAACTTATTGTAACAGTGTAAGACGGCTGGCTGCTTCTAGCACACTTATCTTCTTAGCCTTTGACAGTTTTATTTGGACTTGCCAGATGAGCATTGCAGGACTACATTTGCAGGTATATCCATACTATCCATTCACGTGCACAGATGCATATGGCAGCTGTACTGTACTGTTTATACTAGATAGTACAGGAATGTGTTTGTAAAAAATCCTGCAGGTTCACATACTGTACCTGCGGTAACTTTCAACACATAAATCAAAATGACTTGTTCCAGCTATTGATAAAGCATTCTAAGTGTAGCTTTGTGCCAATTGTTCTTTGTTATGATCATATAGCTGGAGGCTTTGACTATTTAATATGAGGATAGCAGAGTTTAACAGGGGTTATGTTTAAACTGTAAACATAAAGTTTTACCCTTAAGTAGCTTTAGGGTTGGAAAAATAATCTTACAGACTTTATGACAATCACATATACAGTAAGTTTTATATTGGCTTGTTGCAGCTCTCATTTAAAGTTATATGAGGTTCACACTGAGTGAAATATTCAAACCCAAGGCTGTCAAATACTATTCATTTTTTATGGCTGCACCATTGTCTGACATACACATACTGAATCAAAATACTAATTTCCCCAAAATTCAGCCTGACATATATTGTATCTTGGGAAAATCTGGGACCTCCACTAGAATATAAATTTGTATGCATTAGAACAATGTCTGGCTGCTTAGAATGAATTTGCGCCGGCCGGCCCACCTTTGGGTTAATGAGGTTTCAATTAAGTGCTGATGCCACTAATAATGCATGTTGAATCATTTCTGAGGCAATTTTGAAAAAAGTGTCATTTCAGTGCAGCCTACTGTATTGCACAGTCAAACGAGTGATGTGTTATCTATCACATGCAAAGGCAATGATGCAGATGCTAGAACAACACAATACTTGGTTGATCTACATCTACAGCTATGTCTCCGTACTGCATCGGGACATTGTAGGAGACTAGAATCTGACCTGCAGTTGTCGTGGAATACAACAACAGACACATCTCTGCTATGTCATTTTTCAGACTGAAATAACCTCAGCCCAAAAAAGGAACCCCCTTTACTGAGTTTCTCCTAATTGAGTGCTTTTCACATCTGAAATGGGGTTGTTGCCACTCGAAGTTATTTATGATGGCCTATCCCTCTTCCTTTTGACCTGTAGTGACACAGACCCACCCCCTGCACATGGATGTGTGATCTTGTTTTCCTACTAAAACCTGCAGCTACACCATGTGCTCGTGGCTAGGGCTAGTCTGCCAACAGCTTGCGTAATGTTTGCTACCATTGGGCTTATGTTTGAGGGGCAGAAGGTGAAGGGAGGAGGAGAGAGGCAGAAAGCCTCCAGTCACAAGACAGTTGAACCCTGAAAACAAACCTTACATGGTTCTAACTAAGACACCATTGATAAACAATACATCGATGCTTTACATAGCAGGTCTATGGACTACGGATTATATACAGTGTTAAACAGTTAACAGAACAAATTGCAAAGGACATACAGTTTGACAGCAAAGCACATGGCATGACAAAGCACGTACACTTCGCATTTACTGCAACACAAGATATTTTGTTATTAATATCTGGACTTTATTAAGGGGATGCATGTCAAAAAGCAACAACAAAGGGATCTAACAGCCCTCCACTGCGCCTCTGTCAAAAACTAACCTTGCGTTTAATCTCGGAAAATACTGTACGAACATGTCATGTCTGTGGCATCTCACAATTAGCAGATGGGTTAAGAGTGCATCATCAGAGTTCTTGGATTTCTTTCATTATCACAACCATGAGACAGTGTCTCCACCCTCGTCTGAACAGCCTCCACATCGGGCCACAAAACGTGCCGTGTCTGCCTTGTCATACGTCACAAACGGTGGGGGCTGCAACAGGCCATTGCACACGCCTTCCCTGTCAATTACGTTACCTCATATCCAAGTAATTACTGCGCATTGTATGAATATTTTTGTCTGATTTGAGTACATTTTGCCCCCATGTAATTTAAGTCCACAAATATATTGCAGTCATCTTAAAAAGGTTTAATTTAAAAAGTATCAAAATTGATTACTTTCTTCAAAACAATTAGACTTTAAACCTATCAAAGTTAGCCTGGAAAGAATCCAAATACTGGAGATTATCTTCTATCCAGTGGTGGAAAGTAACTAAGTAAATTTACTCAAATACTATACGTAAGTACAGTTTTGAGGTACTTGTATTTTACTATATTTGCATTTTATGCCACTTTACACTACAACTCCACTGCATTTCAGAGGCAAATATTTTACATTTTACTCCACTACATTTATCTGACAGCACTATCTGTCTGCAGCATCTGGCGTTATCTGTAGTTATTAGTTACTTTGAGGACCAAAGTTCATATAAATCAGTGTATACAAAACAGTATAGTGTAGAAAAATTTAGCTTTACTTCAAACAGCCAAAACAAAAATTGCTGTGTACAAAGTTATGAATCAACAAAAATCCAGCAATATTAAATATGTAACACTGACAGGAGTCAGTCTTGCCTGCATTAAGAGTATTTTTAATTTTGATATTGTAAGTACATTTTGATGCTCATACGGCTTTTACCTGAAATTAAGTATTTTCCTTGAGATATTGCTACTTTTACTGAAGTAAAGAATCTGAATACTTCTCACACTACTGGTTCTATCTCTTCATTACACTTGCAGGAGGGCGTGTGCATACGCTCGTTTGTGTATGCGATACTGAAATGCCCCAACAACTGAAAGTCATGTCCCTGTCCGAGTGTGTGGGATGCTGCACACAGTGACCCAGACGGGGATTTCACCCATCTGGCCACGTCCATTCATCAGCATGTGCGAGGGTTAAGTTTAGGGCCTTGTAAATGCAAATTTTCCCGTTTCTGAGACAAAGAGGGAGAGGGGTGGTGTGTGCCTGCTTGCACTCCTTGCTTATATAAAACAAAGCTGTCCAAATGTTCTTTTATGGATGGCTCTTATTTACAATGCGGCAATGAAGTTTAGTGACAGCAGCAGAGGCGGTTGTTATGATTTCAACGCCGTCATACAGTAAACTAGTGGATCTGGTCTGTCTACATGTTGCACTTATTCCGTCTCCCTCAATCTCCACTGAGATCCTCACATCTCTTTCATCAGAACAGCCGTAGGTGCTTGATTGTGCTGATGTGCACGTAGTCGCCATTTCTGCCCTCCGCACATCCCGTCGCGGGGCCTCTGAAACAAAACAGCTCAGAGGCCGCGTTCCATTTCGTGTTCACTACCGATTTTGTCCCGCGGAGCTCTCCCCGAAATGTGTTCAGAATTTCACCTAAGACGGTATGAAAACGAACCCCATCGAGTCATCTCTTATTCCGACTCTTCGGCGCCCGCGTCGAGCGGCTGTTTATTCTTCCTACCTTAAGAAAGTGGTAAAGTGTGTAGTGGTGAGACGAAATGGGACCCGGCCACCACGTCCCTTTCTAGAAAGCACATGATCCATCCAGTCTGTTGATGCAGTCCTGACTAGGGAGGAGACGAGGAGGAGTCAGCCGGGAGGTTATAAAACCACCTACGCTGTTGCTTCTCAGCCATCTTCCACGCACTTACTATCAGGCGTTTCCCCCCCCTCGACCGTCCTCTGCGGCTGTTGAAGCAGTGGGTCAAACAACGACGCTAACACTGGAGCTGTAAAATTAACAACGGGGTAAGTTTAAAAAAAAAAAAAAAAAAGAAAAAGTAGTTTTGGATAGCAGTTCGAAAATTTTTTTTTTTTTTTAAACAATCTCGAAAGGAATTTAACCTTTTTTTTTTCTTCCCTTCTCGCAACACTACAATTACGTTACAGTACTAGCGGTAGCTAACCATTGTTGTCTGACTTAAAGTTGTCATAACCATAGTCAGTTCGAGACAATTGCACGAGCCAAGTGCTCGAGGATTGAACGTTATGACTGCTGGGCATGTTAATGTTAGCTAAACAAATGTTAGCCTCCCTGCGGCTATTGTAGTCTTCTCTGTATTTAGCTGAATACAGCGTGGCTCTCCGACAAATTTTCTCATCCTACCCAAAATGTAGTATTGTATTGAGATTATCTATGTTATATCCTCTTAACTCGGCATTAAAAAAAAAAAAAAAAGTGCTACAAATAACCTAACACTTAAGCTAAAAGTGGGTGGTGCTGTGGTAAGCTGTCGCTGGTTGTTTTTATTACCTCATGAACATGTGACGAACATTAGCTAATCTGCCATAGTTGGGGTTATTATCCTTTCTAATTATTCACTTTAAATTGAATCTACTAGACAATGCAAGACTGCAAGAAACTAGCCATTTCCCATTAGTATTTTGTTCTGGTAACGTGGGTTGTAACGCTGCGGTGTTTCTTATTGTCCGCAGGGCTCCCGTTTAAAGCGCCGCAGCAACCTGACCAGCCAGCGCAGTGTGATCACTTGCGACTCTCTCTGAAACGACCTTCTGTTTCGGAGAAGTGCAAATTGATATCCCAAAACCACTGCCGCCGCCGCCGCCACACATCCACCAAAAAAAATCACCCCAAATCGTAACAAAATGGTGCAAAATAAGATCACCGAAGTCACTGGATTCCACCGCTCTTTCAAGGTGAGATTTGTCGAGGGGAAAATTCAGTGCTGCTGTCACGCCTGTAGGGATGTCTATAATCAGAGCACATTTGTCAGCGTGTATGCGGGAGGATTTCACCTTGCTATATATAAACACATCTGTTGCTCTCCCACATCTTATGGCTGACAAACGTACCATGTGGTACACAAGTACTTACAGGTAATGGAAGTACGACATGGGGAAAATGATAGCTAATTGTTAAAGAACTGCCCAATAAAGGTGGTTTTTACGTACACCATTCAGCCACAACATTAAAACCTGTAACTGGTTTTAATATTGTGGCTGATCGGTGTGTGTGTGTATATATATATATATTCTATTCGGATAGACTTGTATGGCTGTAGGTCTTTTGATTACTTGGTAGCTGTGCATCAAACATTCATGACAGGTTTCTGGCCATCAGCTGTCAACTGTTTTGTGTCTACTTTAACTTTATGGTTGCAGGATGGGAGATAACAAAGGCGATGCTCCCAGCTAAATAGTTCATTGATAAGAGTGCATACCTTAACAGGCACATTTGCTGTTAACCCCTAGGGCCAAAATCCCTTTGAATCAGAGGACTTCACTAAAAATGGATCCCATCTTATTGATTCATCATTTAATTTTGATTCCTCCCCAAGACATGGTGAGTATTTTAACTGAAATGTTTTGTTTTGTTTTTGTTTTTTTTTTTAAACCGTAACTTATGTGACTTCCGTCAGTGCAATCCATAATGCTTTAGTCATAACAAAACTGGTCTAGTTAATTAATTGAGGCTGGTTTCTCCAATTTGGCAGAAATTTACTGTTTAATCAACAAAAATGTGTACTTGTATTAAAATTTTAGTTTTCCTTTTTAAGTGCTTTCTTAGTTTGTTTGGGTTCTTTCCTCACTAGCATATGATGATGAAGGCACTCCTGTTTTCACAGACATGCCTTCCAGCCAGCCTATTGACATCCCCGATGCCAAGAAGAGAAACAAGAAGAAAAAGCGTTGCCGGGCAACTGACAGTTTCTCTGGACGATTCGAGGGTAAAAGCTTTTATTTCCAGTATCATCATGTTGCCGCTCTATAAACTCCTCAAAACATTATCTGTAGCAGTTAGTGAGGTTCTTCTCCTCACATGACTGAATTAGTATTTTCCTAACCTGTTAAACTTTCTGCCACAGATGTTTATAGACTGCAAGAAGAGGTACTAGGAGAGGGCGCTTATGCCAAAGTGCAAACATGCATCAACCTCATCACCAACAAAGAGTATGCTGTCAAGGTAAGACATTCTCAGACACACTTCAGTGATATATGAATGTAATATAATTGAAAAAAATATTCATAATGTATGGAGTCTTGATTCCTGCAAGTCAGTGCTCCTCTTTGAAAGTCTTTGAATGTTGTCGTTGCCATATAATGCTTGCTGCCTGTGTGGGATACTATGCCTAGTGATCAGTATAGAGATAATATTTATAGGACCATGCTTCGAGATGTGAGTTGTGCAATCAAATGTCTATGTATATGGAGGAGCCCTGTGCCATTACATGCTGTTGAAGAGTTAAATGGAAGAAAACTAGGCTATGGGATGTGTGTCATTGTGTCCATGCTGCCTTCTGTTCACTGGTCATTCTTTAAAAATCCTGTTGATGAAAGTTCTGGTTCTGGGGCAGGATACGTTTTCCCTTTTTTCCCTTAGTTCAACTCTCTATAGTGGATGTCTGCAGGCTCTCATCTGTGTTGTGTGTTTTTCCTTTTTTCTGAGATTGCAACACTAGCTGCTGTTAGCAGGCACTTCCCCTTGCTGTTTTTATATTTTGTCAGCCTATCAGAAGGCTGGGAGGGATTTACCCACCCCTTTTCTTTACTCCTACTGCCTACAGAGGACGCTCATAGTGAGAACATTGTGTACTGGCAACTGTGCCAAAACAAAAACCACATAGAGGGGTGGGGTGGGGGGGCTGGGTGAGGGTTGTGACCCAGGGTGTTTACACTGCTTTGTTCTCCTTCTCACTCAGTACAGTTTTACTTTTTTTCTTTTTCCTCTCCAAATGGTGTGTTGACTTGTGAATACGTGTCTTGACTCATGAGGACTTCCTTTTTTTGGTGTTATATGTAATGCTTGTTTCCTAATTTTTAGGAACAAAACATTGTGAAATATTATTCGTTGCAGTGTAGAAAAGTGGAGCAAGAGCTTGTTTTTCTTTTTTATAAATTCCTGGCCCTTAACTCATCTGTCGTTTTTACTCCTAATTTATCCCTATTTTCTGTTTAATTCTGCTAAAGTTCGAAACAAAATGTTGACAGTTAAAGGCTCATTCCCCACAGAGCAAGTGTCCCTATCATACCAATTAATATTTCAGAGGAGTGGAAGAACAGATTCTCTCATGTGACCATGATCTGTTAGTATTGTTTACCCTGGGATGGTTTGGTAGATCCCTTGGGACTTTGCAGTTCTGAGGGAGGAGACATGAAGGGTCTGCAGTTATTGGAGGTCATTTGGGAGTCGGAGGGGGCTCAGGCTGCTCCTGCCAGATGTCCTGTCTCTCCCCTCCCCCTCTAGACAGGAGTGAGTTGCATGTGTGGGCTCCTTGTGTTGCAATTGCAACAAAAGCCTCAGCACCAAGGACGCACAGAGGGCTGTGCAGTGCTTGCCTATCTGAAGGTTCCCTAACAAATCATTCCCCATAAATGTAATATTTCACAACTCTGGGTTGAAGTTTGAACCTGCAGTGTGGCTTAGTGACTTGTTTTGCAGTGAGCTGCTGTAATTTGGATCTGTGATTTTGGATGAACAACCATAAATCTTGCACCTTACAAATAAATATCCACCAATTTATCATTTTGATAATGCATTTGCTAGCTAGGTTTTGCAGTTTCTTCTTTTATGTGCGAATCATTATCAGGGTGGGAGGTTTGTGTTGTGATCAGGAGAAAGTGAACTGATTGGGGGCTGTTTGTGCTGCTGACTCAGACTGGAACAGTGCAGAGGCTTTGGACTGCTCACAGGCCTCTTGTCTGTCTATTAATCCTAGACACACACTGCAACTCTGGCCCCACCAGGCTTCAATAGCAGCTGTAATCCAGCTACCAGGAAGAGAAACACGCACAGCCTCCCAAGCAGACAATAACAGACCAGGGCTGGAAAATTCAGGCCTTTTGCTTTGGTGTCAGCAGTCTATCTTTCTGTCTCTTTTGGCAGGGCATTGTGCAGCTGGTGGTCCCTCAGTGGTTTATTTACAGGCAGTACAGTTATATTTAGAGAGCATTTTTTTTATCGTAAACAGTTTTGGATTAGCTCGCTCCTTAAGAGCACTTAAGATTTATATATGGGTCACACATGAAGGCTAAATATAGAAATGCTGTGACTGTTTCATTCTCATTCTGTTATGTCCCTGCTTTGGCAGGCAGCACTGAAAGTAGGTTAAACTATCCTCGCAACTGTCACAGGGTAGGATAAATGTTGGCAAGCAGGAAAAATACATGTTTGGTCTGAAAGGTAACCAGTTACAGGGCACTGTATATGGAATGTATAATCTGGGCTATACTGCCTGCTCTACAGTAAACACATCCACGGGTGGGGTTTTGTGGTGCAGTGTGAGGAGGCAGCCTTCACCCAAATATTAACTCTCTGACTGGCTCAATTTTTCTTCAGCCATCAGAGCACTAAGAGAATTGTCCTACATATGTGGAAAACATGAAAGTTACAGGCTTAGTTGTTTAGTGACCTGTTCTCGATAAAGTGGCTAAACCATTGTGTTGTTCTGTCCCAGATCATTGAGAAAAGACCAGGTCATAGCCGCAACCGTGTCTTCCGTGAGGTTGAAATGCTCTACCAGTGCCAGGGCCACAGGTAATGTCCTTCTGTCATGACCAGCTAAACATGTCACCAGACTATGAATATGGAGACAGTACTGCAAACTGGAGACTCAATTTGTGCTGCTTCTTATTAGTCCTCCTACCCCATATTGCTGAAATCACATTAAATTTTCATTCATCGAGTATTAAGCGGACATGGCTACCTCTGCCTCATGGTCCTTTTTTTCTTTTCCACCCTGAAGGAACATCCTAGAGCTGGTGGAGTTCTTTGAAGAGGAAGACAAATTCTACCTGGTCTTTGAAAAGCTCAGAGGAGGTTAGTGAATTATAGCTGCTGCAGGATGCCTGCATCGGATACCTTTTACTTTTTGAACATTCCTCTAATGCATGTTCACTGTCTCTGGGCTGGGTTGTTTGTGTCTGTGTGTGTGGGAAGGCATTCATTCTATGTATTTTGCTAGTAAATGGAGCTGATTTTTTTCCCCCTCCCCTGTTAGGGTCAGTCTTGGCACACATTCACAAGAGGCAGCACTTCAGTGAGCAGGAAGCCAGTGTTGTCGTGCAGGACATCGCCAGCGCTCTAGATTTCCTGCATAACAAGGGTAAGACCACCTGTACAAAATGGCAAGCAATTTAGTTACTCCTAATGAGTTGTTTAGATAGGCCAAGGGACATGACCATATTTTCACTTTTATTTTTAAACTGGAAAAATGTCTGACTTGCTGTTTTTTAAATTGATACAATATGCAAATTACATTTTCCTACATAGGGGCACAATACCAGATCTTGGTGACAAAAAAAAGTGAGAGATTGCTTTAATTTTTTTTTTTTCCCCCCTAGGAATGGCACATAGAGACCTGAAGCCTGAAAACATTCTTTGTGAGCGTGCAGACAAGGTGAGTTAACTGCACATTAATGGAGCTAAAAAGGTTCAAAGGGCAACTAATGTGGTGATAAAGTGTGACAAGTTGCTTTAAGATTGTGATGCATACCTTGGTAATGATAAAGGACGGTGGAAATATCTGTTCCCACAAGGACATATTCCACACAAATTATACAAAATTAAAAATGTAAATAAATAATTCTGAACTTGTATGTCTTTGCCAGATTTCCCCGGTCAAGATCTGTGACTTTGACTTGGGCAGTGGGATCAAGCTGAACAGCGACAGCTCACCCATCTCCACCCCTGAGCTCCTCACTCCTGTAAGTCCAGCTCATTATTGTCTTGTTTGCCATACAATTTTAACAGCTTTTATAAATAGGAGAAAATTGCTACTTAAGGGAAATACATGCTAGAAATATATAACTCTTCAAAGCTTGTAGAAGGATAATCTGTCATAGGGTCTTGGTCACATTTCCCTATACAGAGATTTGTCTCCTTGTTGTGGATAAGAAGGGTGTTTTCAGGCTGTAAAACAATGTCTTTATGACTATTCGGCAGTCCTCAGGGGTGTTTGCTGCAGTACAGCTTAATGATTGGAAGAGAGAAAATGCTGTTTGGTTTTTTTTTTTTTTTTTTTTTTTGGTTTAGGTTAAGGTAGTTCAGTGTGGGGCAGTTTCTCTGAAATGATGGCATGGATTGCTTTCTGAATGTCCCTGCCTGGCAGCTTTTACCCTCCCTTATCATGCTGAAGTATCAGCAACACTTGGGATAGATATCTCTGTTTAACGTCCACATCCTCTTGCTTATCAGTCGCAAATATTGAGGCCCATGAGTTAGGGGGGGTTATGACTGTTTGACCCTCCTTTCTGTCGTCACAACACAGAGCAAATCCTCTGAACAGTGCCCAGATAAGTGGGACGTTTGCAACCTCAAAGAGGAATGGTAAAGTTGAACTGGCAAGCTTTCTAGTTGTGTGAACACATACTCTTGTCTGTTGGTTGTCTGGGGGTTCTGGATAGATGGACCAGAGCAGGTGAAGGATAGCGGTTTAGCCTGCAGGAATGTGGTGGGGTGGGTGGGGGGTTTCTACACTGGTTACTTCATCTTCCTTTAGCAGAACTATTAGACAGAGAGCCCATCCCTGGACTACTTGAAGGGGAGAGTTTTTGGGGCCAAGAGGCCTCACATGTTTAGTCTACATGGATTTTGAAGCTCGGCCTGAGTGTCTGTTTGGTGCAGTCGGGGGCACCTATTTTGTCTTCAAGGTTTTATAATTATTAAATAGTCTGTTTTTACAGGGACTTTTGTACATAACTACAAGACTTGAACCAATCCAAGGATTTCCAGTGGAAGAAATGATCCCTGTGGACAAGATACAATTTTAGCCTTGGAATGCAATAAGGCTGCAGGGAACACTGACTTTTACAAAGCCATGTCCTATAGTATAAAGAACAATCACAAACTCTTGCTCATTTCCCTTTTCTCCCTGTGGTATGAGAGAAAAACATCCACCCTCTCTCTGATTAGTCTCCGCCCAGTGGCCCCAACCAGGCTTGTGCTGGTCTGCGCTTTCTTTATGTTCTTTATACAAAGGCTGTGCATAAGGCTTGTTCTAGAAATTTTAGTCTTTTTCCCCCCTACGCCTAGCAACTGAGATGTGATTGGCTAGACAGTGGGAGGGGGAGGGTAACTGGGAGGGACAAATACCCAGTCTGCTCATGCGCTCTGACTTGTTTTCTTTGCCTTGATCACAGGAACAATGTTATCTGATTTTCATCTCAGTATTGGCATTCTCACCCTGCCCCCTCCTATGCCCACATTCCTACAGTTGTTGTTGCACAATATAATGCAGTGTTGCATCTATTGCTCAAGTTTCTGATCCCACTGAATCAACTTTATCCAAGGGCTGTTAAAAATGTTGAAGTTTACTGTGGATGTTTTTTGTGCTCTCCAGTATAAATATAAAGACTCAGGGCAGAGGAGCGGGACCTTTCTAGGAAAAAGCTAATTTTAGTTTACTAAGAAAGCTGCCTGCACAAGTGCCTTGCCTGCCAATCTGCTCGGCATGAAATAAATCTGACCATTAAAATGTCCTCGGTCTTGTGCAGCAGTTGTGAACTGGATTGAATTGCAACATGAAGACACTACACACAAGCAGCTTTGACAGTTGTTTTTTTTTTTTTTTTTTTAAATTAAAGGAACTATGTTATTTGTTCTTGTCACATATGCAGGTACAGATGCATGACGTCAGAACAGGTCCTGTTCCTGTAAGGCTCTTCAGATAATCCTGTAGTGTACAAACAGCAGAGGTGTATGTCATCAGTGCTGTCAGTATGGTCTGACTAGTCACATGGTTTCAGGAAAGCCCCAGGTTGCGATACCAACCAATCTTGCTTGTACAGCAGCTGATTATCTAACTGTCTGCAGCTTACAGGAAGGTTTGAGCAGGATGTGACTGATGCAAACGCACAAGGTGTTTGCAACAGCAGCACAAAAAGAACATATGTGAGTTCAGATTTGAGGCTTTGCCAAAGAGCCATTATTG
Organism: Xiphias gladius; assembly: GCF_016859285.1. Classification (NCBI taxonomy): domain Eukaryota; kingdom Metazoa; phylum Chordata; class Actinopteri; order Istiophoriformes; family Xiphiidae; genus Xiphias; species Xiphias gladius. Next base: position 9,634,005 of record NC_053405.1, read on the forward strand.
ATGTTATACTCCCCCCTTTTTTTCAGCTTTTAGTGGGGGCAGTTGCAGACAGTCCTAGACCGGCTCTTTATCCTAACTTGTCTTTGATTGGCAGTGTTGGTGGCTTTAAACAAGATTAGCCTCAATAGTGTTTTTTTGATAGCAGTGCTATTACATCGCCTTTAAGTTTTAGGGCACATTGATGGCTAAAAATAACCTTTTGTGCCTGTGTCTTTTATTTGAGTGCTGTGTTTTGCCTGAATCCTGGGGGCTTGTCTGTAGAGGCAGTCGCCCCAGACAAGATGATGTTGGTGAAATGTGGGGGTTGGGGTTTTCTCCCCGACAGAAGCAGCTTTGTCTGAGACGAAATTCCTGTGCAGCAAATTTCATTACATAAGGGTGCAGCAGGGTGGAGGAGGAGTTAGGAGACAGCTGGGATATGGCATTGGGACACAATAGCCTGCTCAATGTAAACATGCACCTCCACAGATGGAAGGAAGGATACAGGCCGGAGGGGTTTGCCAGGATTCAGGTCTTAGTTGGGACAAATGATTTAAAAACTACATTCCTGGCTGTGTGCCACAGTTTTGGAAATAACTGGCATATCAGGCAAAGGATTAACAGGTATTCTCAGAGCAAGTTCTCAGAATACCAGTAGTTGTCTATAATACAACACGTTCTCTAAATCTCAAAGAATCTAAACTCTTGACATGAAACACATTTTAATTCATATGAGTATAAAAGTTAATAGAATAAGGCAGTAATGTCTTATCCACAAATGTGTCCTGCTGAACCGGCGACCTGCTCCTCTTTTCTGTTCCTAAAGTATTAAAATGGCATTTGCTGTTTGTTTCCAAGTTATGCAACTGGCGAGTGCTCAGCCCAGTCTCTGCCTCTGCAGTACAGCCAATCCTCTTTTTCCTGCACAGTGAATGGCCTAATTTCTTTCTTGGCATCATAACAAGGCACTGTCAGAGCTGAGCCCATCCTTGTTGTCAGCATGTTCAGCCTGGCCTTGTGTACAGCGAAATGGTCAAAACAGTGACTCGCTGCCGCGTACCTACACTAACCTGCTTCATTATAGCCCAGCTGTCCCTTTTTCTACCCTTGATATGTAATTGTACACAATGTTCCTACTTAGCGTCCTCAACAGCTTAAGAAAAAGCCCTATAGCGCATTTTAAATTAACACATTACTGCAGTTAAGCATGTGACTGTCACATAGGCTGGCCCCTCACTGCACAGCCCAAGAGCAGGCCCCAAGCTTTAAGAGTTTAAACTACAAGGTATCAGCTGAATGAAGGAATGTGGAGAGCAGCCAGGAGGAGCCTGTGTTTTTCTCTTTTGGGCCTGACAAACTTTTTTTGTTCCATGTATATTTTTCAGTGTGGCTCAGCAGAGTACATGGCACCTGAGGTGGTTGAGGCCTTCAGTGAGGAGGCTACAATTTACGACAAGCGCTGTGACCTGTGGAGCCTTGGAGTTATCCTCTACATCATGCTGAGTGGCTACCCACCTTTTGTAGGCCGCTGTGGTGGTGACTGTGGCTGGGAATTAGGGGAACCCTGCCACACCTGCCAGGTAAGAATTTGACACTCATTCAGCCCTTCAGCCTTCCTTACATCTTGTAAAGAACATTAGGGAAACTTTCATACTGCCAGTCTTCTCCATCCAAGTCAAGGTAACTGATGGTAAATTATTTGTCTATTTCCAGAACACTTTATTTGAGAGTATCCAAGAAGGAAAATACGAGTTTCCAGAGAAAGACTGGGCTCACATCTCCTCAAGTGCCAAAGACCTAATATCCAAACTTCTGGTTCGGGACGCCAAAAACCGCCTGAGTGCTAGCCAGGTGCTGCAGCACCCCTGGGTGCAGGGGGTAAGTCTTAAAACCACCAAGCAATTTGTGCATATCTTGACACACATTTAATGTTGTGGTCTTAAGAGTTTTGTTTCTAGCCAATAAAGATATTTTTCCTTTTTGTTCAGGGTGCATCTGACACTTTGCCAACATCTATCTTGCATCAAAGGTGAGAGAACATTAGTTACAGCCACAGAAGATTCCCTTCCTTCTGACACTGATATAAAATATTTGCAACTTACAGTATATATGTACTTTGTTCACATTTTGACTTTTTTTGTCTCTGTTCTTGTCCATTAGAACCAGCAATGCCAGGGATCTGACATTCTTTTCTGACAAGGCCATGGCCGTGAACCGGCAGCTGGCTGAACAGGATGGCATGGAAGATCAGCAGCAGCAGGAAGTCCCATTTGTCGTTACTGCTACTGGCTCTTCTGTGCGCCTCTCTCCTCCTTCCAACTCCAAGCTGGCCAGGCGCAGGCAGCGAAGCAGCCAGCCCAAGGGAGGGCCTGTCTCTGCTGCAGAGCTCCGTCAGCTTTTGGCCCCTCTGGTTATCGTGGGAGACTGTGCCTGAACTCTGTCAGCCTTGACCTCCAACCTTCCGTTAAGATTCAAGTCCAGATCTAAGACTGCCCCAAGACTCTCCCTCCTCAGTTCTGGCCCCTCTCTCTGACTCTAGCTGGCCTTGGTTCCTCTGCCATTCAGGCTTTATTGCCTCGCTGTAAAGGGAGATGCTGCTTGCAGCGCTTCCTCTAAATGCCTTCTGCCCCTCTGCAGCACTTCTGAAGCACATTAGCCCAGGGCCTGCATATAGCAAACACACACATGTGCACGTCCAAGTTGGGGAGGAGGGCCAGTTAATGATTTGGGAGAGAGAACGAGAAGTATTTTATAAGTTAAACAACTCAGTTCAGAAGAAATCAGAACACTTATCTTTGAAACTAAGCTCAGACACCAAAGGACAACCTGTTGTGCTGCTCCCACGTTACAACTGGATCCACTGTGAATTAAGTTATCTGGAATGTTCTCTTTGCCTGTATGTATATGCATGAATGGCCCATCTGCAGATACGTACAAGCTTATGCAATATGCCAAGATGAAGGCTGTTCCTGTCTCGAAGGGATTCAGTATAAGGGGCTGGAAGGGCTGTAAGCCAATGCTGTCCGTGCCTGGTGCGGTCCATTATGTGGCTGGGGACTCTTCAATGATTTTTTTTTTTTTTTTTTTTTTTTTTTCTCTCTCCTTCATTTAAGATAAATTCCTCACAACTGAGCCTCTTCTGTAAATGTCTGAGATGAAACACGCACTCATCCAGCTTGGTGGCCATGCACTTGATGCTCTGAAAGCAAAGAATGTTTGTCTGTACCTAGCCAGCCATGACTTACTGTTGCACCATTTCATACAGTTTGTTATATGAATATATGCCAAATTGTCAGTGGCTACACCGTTCAGTGTTTGACACCACCAGGAAAGTCTAATAGTATTGAATTAAACAGTTTTTCTTGGGTTGTGATGCACGGCCGCCCCAAAATAAGACTTCTGAGTTTGCTCTGAAGTATACTTGGTATGTTTGGTACAGGCTGATTTATACAGTATGTTAAATGGCTAGGGAAGTGAAACTGCGTCATTGTTACTTTCACTGTAAATAATTCATGACCCTTGTCCCTTTGCCACTACCAGAACTTGTATTATTTTTTTTTTCTAATCAATTTATGGATCAGATTTAACCTTAAATATTTTGGCAGTAAAGGTTAGAGCTCCTATCAGGGGTTTAAAAAGCACATTTTGGCCAATGTGACCTGAGTGTCATTTGTTGATCAAATACATTTATTTGGACCATCATCCAATTTTTTTTCTTTTTCTTTTTCTCCAGGGTTCACCATTGTCTTGTTTCTGATGAGATGCACCCATTTCAAAAATAATGACATTACAAATTCTCATTACAAAATAAAAGGCAGATGAGATTTTTCAAAAAAGAAATTTAAAAAAAAAAGGAAAAACATTCCACAAAAAGAAAAACAAAAGTCTTCCAAGGACGTGTAGCTGTAGTAAGTTTACTTTATTTTTCATGTTTGAAAACTCCATGTCAATGTGCCACACTGTTTTTTTGTTTTTGTTTGTTTGTTTTTTTGTGTATGGCTGTTAATAAGCTTCTATTTTCTATATGGTTCATGCAGGTGCTGTTTCAGTTCAGGTGAAACACCGGATGTTTTCCTTTAAGTTTTTTTTTTTAAATGTGTTTTTAAAAGTTCAGAGTATGTGGTGGATGAGGTGAGAAGATGGGAAAGAGTTTGTTTAGTTGATCTGGAGCGGTCATGCCCAGTGAAGGCAAGTTTTAATTTTTTTTTTTTTTTTTTTTCTCCTTTTAAATGTGTAAGAGTTGGCAATAATCTTTTTTTGTTGTTCAGATTAAGTTAAAGTTCATTCTGAAACTGACAGGTAATGGACTGGTGATGAGGTGGTCTCACAACACTGTAGCCATTTCACCAAAGAAGGTTCAAGTCATGACATTGAACATGTGATCCATCACCTAGCAGTGAGAAGTGGGGAACTTCTGATTGTCCATGTCCTGTTGCCAGCACTGCAGCGAAGGTACTCTGGAAATGGTGTCAAAGGACCCATTATCCTGATAATAGGACACTGTAATAGTTCTAAAAATACCTTTCTACAGATGCTTCGTTATGGGGTTTTATGTCTTATAATAAGACTTACTTGAATTTGTGTATGCAGCTGTTTCTTCTCCATTTGGGAAACTACTTTGCTATCAGTAATCTCAAAAGCATTAAGCTGATGATCAAGGCAATCTTGGGGTTTGGAAAATACCTATACAAATCAGTATTCTGCCTTTTTCTCCCTTTTAAACATTAGACAAGTTAGTCCCTACTTTTTGATAGGGTTGGATACTCAGAAACGCACAGACTTTGGCCATACTCTGTAATATCCTGAACTAAGAGATATAAGAGTTTTCTTGGTCATGACCATTTCTACTTTTTGTCAAATGGCAGTAGCTTTTTGGACTGCCTTTTATGGGGATAACAGGACAAAATGATATCCTTAAGTCTCACAACTTTTATATTGTATGTCATTTTGAAGTAAGGAAGTGTTAAAATTCAGTCATTCATTCAAATGTTCATTATCAACCTCCCCACATTTTGAATGTAGCCCAAAGGCAAAAGCATTTACAATCCAACATCACTGATCAAATGTTTTATAAACAGTTCATTTCATGGACATAGTGTGGGGTTATTCTGTCTAAATTGATACAGTCCTCAAAGTTTTTTTTTTTTTTTTGGAGGTATGACACCTGATTTTAACACTGTCTGAATCACCCCAAACCCACTGTGTTCACTGGGAAGAAATCTGAAATAAATACATCCTTTTAAGTACAAGAAAAATTCTGATTTAAAATAAGCACTTTACTGTACCATGTGAATGATTGCAGTTCACTCAAGGCAACATTTATGACAGTTGCAACAGATTTTTGTATTGTTTTTCTAAAAAAAAAAAAAAAAAATGCAATAAAATGTTTTGAACTACACACTCATGTCTGGTTACTGTAACGTTTTAACAGTTTGCTTGAAACCAGAAAGGCTAAAGTGAAAACCACTGTGCTTTATCCAGATATGTGCTCTCTTGTATCACTAGTTTCATATTAACTAGCAGTCTTATCTCTTGGCCAAGGCTGAGGCTTTTTCATCGGCTTCAGGGCTGTAAATCCCTTTATCAGTAACACTCCCTGATATCTGAGACGACTATGTCACACATGTCCTTGGCTGTTTGGTAAATATGAGCTCAGTTGTCTCCGCACACATTGAATTGTGGCAGCAGTTTCACCTTGCATCGGTCATACTGAGGTAGTGGCTGTGGGGGGCGCTCTACAGAGAAAGACAGATCTAGTATGGTGAGACTGATGCAACCTGCTGCAAGAGCTGCAGCTCCTGTAAGTCACCTCATGATCTCACTGGAGATATAAAATGACTTTTGCTGAATTAACTAAATGCCAGCGTATCATTTCAACACTAATGCCATGCAGGACTTGTCATCCTGTGGTTAAAATCAGCTGTGCAGACTGAAATAATGTCTGTAGGAATATTAGTGGTATTACCTCAAGTAATTAAAAATAAGATGGGTTTGGTCCAGTGTTAATCACTAAATGAATGAGCAATAGAGAGAATAATAATAAAATAATAATTATGACCCCAGACATCTGAGTGCCCTTGTATATCAATAAGGGCTGAAACTAATGATTATTTTCATTATCAGCTAATCTGATTATTTATTTGCTTTATCGATTAATTGTTTAGTCCATGAAATGTCAGAAAATAGTGGAAAATCCCCATCACAAGTTTTGAGAGCCCCAGGCAATGACTTAAGATGTCTTGTTTCCTCTGACCAGCAGTACAAAACTCAAATATTTTCTATTTAAAAATATGTAAAACATATCTTTAAAAAAGCAAATCTTTACATTGTGTGGCTGGAGCCAGAAGATGTTTGACATTTATGTTTGATTACAGTAATGAAATGATGTTCTATCAATCCACTAGTTGGTTAACTAATTCTTTAAGCTATCTTTCAACTATCAATGTATACATTCATCACCTATTAATGTATTTTTTTGTCATTATGATTCCTCTATTCATCCCCTTAAAATTTGAATTTTCCACACTTTACACAGAAACACGGTGCAAGGTTCTCAACAAATCCAAAAGCAAAACAAAAAAAACGTGTTTATTGCATAACTTCTATTTCGGCCTTGCAAACATCATAGGGCAGGAGGAAATTAAATGATGCAACAGCAATGTGTTTTCTGTACAACCTCCGGAGAACATGTTTGATTGCTGGGTAACTTCACCGACATTTGTCTCCCTCTGGTGGAGAGCTTTCACAGCTGCATGTGTAATCACACTGCAGAGATTAAAATGAAATTGTATCCTCTTGGTATTTAGTTGTGATAAACTATGTAATACAGATGCAGCAGATTGTGTCCATATTCAGTAAATAAGAAAGAAAATTGGGATTTTTAATGTGATGACATAAAAACAGTCTTGTGTGAGCCACATATCATGGGATTAAGTCACGAGATTCAGCTTTCAGATCTGATAAGGGTCAAGTGAATTCTATTTCTGCACTGTGAACATGCAGACAGTTGTTTAAAAAACAAAAAAAAGAGGAATACACTCTAACTTTACATACTGAAATCAAAATGAATCTTGATTTTGCTGATCTGGATAGCATTAAATTTGTTCTCCGTATCACGTTGTTTGTGATTTCATTGGTTCCTTTTTCCCTTTCCCCCTTTTAAAGAAATATCTGAAGAAATGGGAACATGGCAACATTAATAAAGAACAAACACTACACAATTTGGACATTTTAAAAAAATTAAAAAAATACTTCCATTGGACCCATAACTACTTTAATTTTTGGTTCAGTGAGCAGAATCTAACTCCAAATTTAATGAGAAATTTTACAGCACTTATTATAGTATAAGATTTCAGACAGTGTAGCAGCTGCTTTATTCTCTCAGTAGATGCTTTGCTTGTTTGTTGTTCTTAAAAGACAAAAAAAAAAAAGAAGAGGCTTAATTTGGAATAAAACCTGAAGTAAAAAAGGGTTCAGTATGAATTTGCAGGCTGTGAACAAGATTTAATGTCCTCCTGTAAAATTTCCTGGATAAATTATTTTATACTCGTAATGCCTCACCAGATTTTCCCCAAAGCATTTTAAGGCTAGGATGATCTTAGTCCAATTGTAAATCTATGTTCTAAGATCATCCTAGCCTGAAGAGGCTTACGGGAAATGGGTTCCTGGTCTGTATTTTAAGTCATAAATGACAAACAGAACAGTGTGAAATAATGAAGCAATGCACGTACCTGGCTTTCCATTTCAACTCTTCCTTCGACCCGATCAACATACCAACAGCTGTGTCTGAGGAAAACAAACAGACAAACAGTATTTAAGTACCCACACACTGGGGTTAATTACAACAAACATGGAAAAATATAAACTTCACTTTATCTAAGATGCCAGCAAATTGCCTTTTTTCATGGCAGACACTTTAACCTTCTCGTAGGAGTAAAAGCACAGGCGTTACTAACAACCCTGAGGATGGCTCTGTTCTATTCAAGTCTCCCAGTAAGCCATGACAGGGTGACAGTGAGCCAGCATGCACTACGCCAGGACCCTGAAAACTGAAGCAGCTGAATTAAAGTTGGTTGTCATTAATTTTTATCAATCACACCTGTGCTTTTCCTACTCTGACATTTTCAAAATGTCTGCCGTGAAAAAGTCCTATCAAACTCACTGCAGATAGATGGATTATTCATTAAAAAAAATAACTAATTGATTTAAAAGGTCTTAATATGAATTTTACATGGGTTCTGGAACAATAGCTGTGGGCGTTTTTATACCAGTTTTTGCTAGAACCCCCCCACACACACAGAAACATTTCATAACAAACATTATTGTCAATGGCAGGCTAGAAAAAATACTTAAGTCTTGTGATTGATATGTAATACTTTTTAATACCTTCTAATGCTAATGAAGTCTTTAGCATTAAAGCCTTTTCAAGACCTGCAGATATCCTGTATAAAACATTCAGCTGATGTGCAGGCGTAGTTAACCTTCTGGATACTCTTTATAGTTAAAAGCAAATTCTCTATAGACATGTATTTTTTTTACTAGGCTACTTTATACCAAGCTGTGATATGAGGTATTAAGTTTAATAATTAGCACCCAGCTGTGGATGTATAATATGTATCTGCAATATGTACCTGCAAATTTATGCAAACTGTATTTTAATACCTGAAAAATTATTATTTTTCTATTATATTAAATTTTCTATTATATTAGATATTATATTAGATCTAGATTTTCCTACCTAGAAAAATACCGATATGATTTATGTATATTTATTTATTTTTTTAAATCCATGGGAATACATGTTAAAGTGAGGACACCTATTATCATCTTGGTCCCAAAAAAACCAAAACAAAACCACGGAAAATCCTGCATTTAAAAATTACATCACCACAGGTTGAATAAGAAACACCCACATCAAAACACCTAAGCACAAGTACAAAGATTTGATGGCTGAATTACAGATGTCATGAGATGGAACAGGAGCAGAACAAACGTACAAACATGCAGGAATTCAGCAATATAAAATGACTGTATTATGAAAAAGTGCAAAACATTTAAGTAATGATGAAAACTATGGGAAAAAGTCAAGAAGTCAAAAATAAAGCAGAGGTACAAATATATAAAACCAAAGGACCATATAAAAAACAATTATACATCAGAGCAACAGGAAAGAACAAAAACTTATGACATTTCTTGTTTTTAAACAATCTAACAAAGATGAGTAAAGAATTAATTTAAGCAAATAAATTTGGAAAAATTTGTCTACCCTTTACTAATTTCTCTGTACAAAAAAATAAATAAATAAATAAATAAATTGATAAGAAAACTACTTAAAACAATCTGTACAGTATAGCCTGTGTGTCAAAATAACCAAAAATACCGTATCTCTAGAGGCTAGAGGAGTGTGTGGAGTTCACTTCTGAAAACAAGAGTTTACCTGCTCGAGGGGCGCCAACTGCCATGTCAGTGATCATCTGCCCAGCACACCTGTGGGCCATGATGCTCGGGACTGGCTCTGATTGGCCCGGGCGTCCGGGCGAAGTGCACAAAGAAACCTGAGCACCTGTTGGTGTGACCTCTGAGAGTCGAACTGGAGGTAGGTGTCATGAAGCATTTTAGGACGCAGCTGTGAAGTTTGGTTCGGTGCCTGTTTAGAATGTCTGTGATTTATTTTTTTTTTTTAAATTAAAAACTAGGACTGAAGACATTGTGTTGCTGGCTAGTCAGAATTGAAACATTTTGTTCAGATTCAGCAACTTAGAATAGGAATGGAGTTACCAGATGTATCGTGTAGTAATTGTTCTTAAATGAAGTTAAAATATTTAATGTGAACTGGTCCAGCTCGCCAGTCCTTGTGTCTGGGGAGAAAGTTAATGTTAATTAACTTGACCTTCAGTAAACATTCTTGGATTTATTTTATTTCGAGTTAAAGCATTAACATTTCTAGATGCTAGAATGTGTTCAGGCAAATGTGATTCAAATGAATTGATCGGGTTGACATTAAAGCAGTAGTTAGACCTTTTGGGGAAATGCATTTAGTCACTTTCCAGTCGGCTTCAGCTCCATAGTTGACGGAAACGGTGGCGTTGATTTATCATGGCCACCGCTTGGCAAGAAGGCAAGTGAGCGCATTTTCCCCCAAATGTCGAACTGTTCTTTAAAGTGTCAACAAATTGCATGTTAATTTGTGCCATCTTTCCAGACCGTTCGACTCAACGCAGTCCATCTCTGGAGTCCTGTGAAATAAAATGTTTAAAAACACCTGTCTCAATTATTTTTTTGCAAAACAGGAAAAGCTCTGCCTTTTTTTTTTTTAAATTTAATAAAAATAAAACAAAAACAAAAATTCACAATTATGCTATGAGTAGCACACCCAGGTGTTCCTAATTATTAATGCTAATCGTTTGCTTAAGGCGCCTAGCAAGAACACCCAGGGGAAAAGGAAAACTGAATAAAGTTGAGGAGATAAACTCCTGCAACTCATGAATAATACCCACCTTCCATCAAGCGCAGGTTGTTTGTTTCTGTTGTGTGTGTGTGTGTTTTTGTTTTTTTTTTTTTTGGTGGTTTGGAAAGTAGAACTACTGAAGGGTTTCTTTAGCTAAATTTTTCGTACGTTCAGGTGCGTACTGGGTTAGCGGTTTAAAAGGTACATTTCTTCATGGACCGTTAACCGTTTAGTCTAGTCAGTGACGTCAGGGAACGAGACACGTGGAACCTCACGCGAGATTTCAGCCTCGACCCCCCCCCCCCCTCTCCGAACAATCCAACATGGCACCGTAGGGACGTTGTTATTGTTCCGTCGCCCCTACAAGATTTTGCAGTACGACGAAAACTACGCAGAAAAACGGCCGAGTAGGTTCATGCGGGCATGAGAGGACCATCTGGAGATAATGTTAAGATCCACCGGCTTCTTCCGAGGGATTGACTGTCCGTTTTACACGGAGTACGGCGAGGGCAAAGGCAGCAGGAATGGGTGTAACAGACCGTACTGTCACTTCAGGCACAGCCAGCAGAGACGGCCGTCCTACGGAGCACCATCAGATGTTAAAAAGCAAAGAGACCTCCACTCCGCACAGAGAGGTGGTTAGCGTCGTTTTATTGAACCCAGAGTTTATACGTCAATACTTTTAACATCTCAGCCCACAGCGTAGGTGGGAAAGACGTGTGTGGACTGGACCTCAGTGGGGAAAAATGTGTCGAAACAGGCAAACGAAAACACAACTGTGTAAAGTGATTTTCTGTTATCTTTAGCTATATTTGCATTGTGCAAATATCTGTAACTGATGCCTCTTATCCGTTTTTCCCCCCTATGATTTCTGTAAACTGATGCATCGCAAGTACGTTAAAGATAAACTGTATCGTATTACCCGCCCAGGGAAATTAAAGTCCATAGTGTTAAGTAAAGGAAAAATAGAAAACTATAAACATAACGAACATCTGCTATATACAAAACTGAGGATAACAAACGAAACAAGGTACAAGATGCTGTGGGCACCAACAATACAGTCAGTTGTCCGTTTATCAGGTACACCTAGGTAAAACTAATTGAGTCTAAGTGATCATACAGTTGAGTCAACAACTCTTTAACACAATTTCAATAAAGAGACAACACTGAAACCTTCATGGAGGTTTTATTACAGGACTGCTGTGTTAGACGTCACTAGTTTTAGCTAGGTGTACCTAATAAACTAACAGCCGATTGTAAATGGTAACTATAAAGTATATTGAGACAAAAATAGTCACAAATAAAGTCAGGGGAAAAGGAAGTTGTAATTGAAAAATGAAGTAAAGCATCTTGTGTCTGCACATAACAGTATTGATAGCATGAAATACAGTCATTGCAGCAAACCAAAGTGTTTAAAGTTTGTTTCTTATAAAGCGAAGGCAGTAGTGCAGAGGATGAACTGTTAAGTGTGATTGATCTATAGTCCTGTAGTTGTTTTGGTTGGCAGAGTATACTGCAGAGTATATTCCCATTCCAATAAAATACATATGTCTCCTGGTTTATTGTACTGGCCCCCAGAGACATGAGCAACAGTCTTAAGTGGTGCATTTTCCTATAAAACTCCACCTGAGCTTGTTATAGTTGCATGATTGTTGTAAGTTTTTAGATGATTTGTTAAGACTGAGTGTGAAAGTTAGTTGTTGAATGTGGTCACGGTTGTTTGACAAAAAATCTTAACTAGCTTCGCCCAGAGCTTGTCATGGAGATAGCTGAGTGTTTTTTAATATTGTACTTGTTCCTGTGGTGACAACTAAGCAAATTCCACCTGCTGAGGAGGACCTTGAGAAGGGGGAAACTAGGGATACTGATTCTGCTACCTAAATTCAGGGTATCTGCCACTATTGCATATACATCCTATACCATTTCTCTCTTTTTCCCAAATTCTGCAGTCCACTGTCACTGCTTGACTGAAACTTAGAACAGAAACAGTGGATTTTTAAATGGATAAACAAAATGATTTAATGTGCTTCAGTCACATCATATCCGATACACTAATCAGCTTAATGAACTCAGTATTGTGGATTGGTGCATCTCTAATTGACAGCTCTAATCTTAAATGGAGTTTTAGTTCCGTTTTCTTAAGAGAATTTGTCTTGTATCCCTGCAGAACAAGGTTATGATCCCTTCAACCCAGAAGTAGTGAGGCCCCAGGAGCAGCAGAATGGAAAACCAGCTGCCTCAGGAGACATCAGCGGTGCCTTGGAGCTGGTCAACAGAGCCATCGAGGAGGTCCGCAGTGAGGTGGAAAGGGAGAAGAGGAAGCTCTCTCGGATTGGGGACGAACCGTACGATCCCAGCGAGAGTACCAGTTTGTCTTCATCTGGTGCTGTTAAAAGTAAAACAGCAGCTTCACACATGGCCTATGATCCTGGGAGTTATCAGATAACATCAGGAGGTTACAATCCCACCCCTGGCTGCAGCAAGTACACCTTGGATTCAGACAACCAGGCGAGCAACAATAACTCCATGGAATATGTTCCTACTTCATTGAAAAAGCCTCCTGCTCGGACACATGCTCATCAACTCCCCTCTCCCCCCCCAAGCCCAAAGTATTCAAACAGCGCATTCTCCTCTAAGTGTAAATACACTCTGGACAATTCAAAACCATCTACAGACATGGAGTACGACCCACTCTCCAACTACTCTGCAGGAATCAGAGTGAAAAGCAAGAGGGATGAGGGTGCACAAGCTGTTAAGAAGGACGGGAGCAAGACCCACAAACTACCCATGTCTGATTTGTCAGATGAGGAGTATGTTGTAGCTGTGAAAAAGCCACGGCAGCAGAGTGTCGACACAAAAAAGTACACTTTCTCTGACTCTGATGGGGAGAGCTCTGGAACAGAGTACCGACCCACCTCTCTTAGCAGTCTCCAGCAGAGAAAAGGCAACACTTTGTCAGCTGGTGATGCTTTGGGGAAGGAGAGAAAAGAGAGAACTGAAAGTGTACTAAATGCACTGACACAGAGGAATAAGGAGGACTTGGCACAGGACTCAGACATACAGGAATATATTAAACGAAAGGACAATATAGAGAAAAAGAAGGTGGCTAGTCGAAGTAGTCAAGAGAAAAGTGGCAAATCTGAGAAAATGCATAAACTTGAAAAAGAAGTAAACAAAACATCTAGTTGTAAGAGTAGCAGCAGCAGTAGTAAGGACAAAGGTTCAATAAAGAACTCAAACCAGGACTCTGCAAAAAAGGAGAACAAGAGTCTTGGGAAGAGAGTTGATAGAAAAAACACAATAAAGGATAAGACAAGTGATAAAGTTCAGAGGGAGGGCAGAGACGAAAAGAGAAATGATGGTAAGATTAAAGCTGTGGAAAAAGTTAGAACAGACTCAAGTAAACGAGATAAAGATACAGAAAATGGTGGAAGGGAAAGCAAGAAAACCAAAACATTAGACAAGGAAAAGGAACACAGCAAGTATAAGGACCGCCAACATAAAAATGGTAAACTTGATAGTAGTAAAAGAGAAAAGGATGTGAAGAAAATTTGTAAAAGCAGTTCTCGTAGTGGGAGCAGTAGCAGTCACAGTAAAGGGAGTTCTGCAACCACCAATAAGGTGAATCACAACATCAGCTCATCAAATGGGAAGAGACTCGAGGACAAACGGCAAAGTATGAGTCTGAGCCACGCTGATCTGTTTGGAGATGAGAGTCCAGATGAGGCTGAACCGATGGAGGTGGACGACAATGATGAAGAAGCAGAGGAAGTTTTGGTGAGAAAATCAGCTGATGCTTTAAAGAGGGGACGTCTAAACAAGAGGAAAGCATCGGAGCGGACTCCATCTTCCTCTGACAATGAGGGTGACTGCGGTGCGGAGGGCAGCAGTGCAGGTAAGGACGAGGTCGATGATGTTGGAATCGATTTCTCCAGTTTCCAGGATGATCTGGACTTTGACTCAGATCCCATGGAGGAGTGTTTGCGGATTTTCAATGAATCCAAGGATGTGAAGAGGGAAGACAAGGGAAGGCAAACTAAACAGGTATTGGTGTTTCTTTCTTGCCATACGGCTGCACTGTAGTTGTCATCTTCAATTACCACAAACTGTTCATCTTCTTAGATTCATATTTTGCTTATGCCAGTCAGGGAAATTTGAATAAATGTGCTGTCTTGTGCTTTCTCAGCCCTCCAGGGATTCAGAGGAGGAGAAAAGCACAGAGAGCACTTTAACCACTCTCTTCCCCGGTCAAAAGAAGAGAGTCTCCCATTTTGTTGCCAAAGGAAATGTAAGTTTGTCACCTTAACTTTATCGTCTTTCTCCACCACACAATGCGATCACAAGGCAGGGGTGAACACACTATATCTCTACCTGTGTCTGAAAAAGAAAATGTGCAGGACATCTATATTTGAAGCTAATAAGAGAATTTGAAAGGCAAATAAATGAAGAAGAGACTGAATAAAAAACTCTTTCCCAAAGGCAGGGAGTGCTTACGCAGGTTGCATTACAGCAAACAAGGAAGCATGATGTGAAAATATTGTAAGCTGAGGCAGAGCTGCGTTGGTGCTGGGGTTTTCCAGTTGATCTGATTTGACAGTAAACAACCAGCTGTCGGTATTTCCAAACGGGTAGTGAGCTAATCAGTCAGCTGAGGTACTGGTAGTCTGATCAGTAGGCCCTGACTTTCTCAGGGTGCTATTGATAATGTGGCTGTTTTGGATTACATCATCAGAAGCTTCAGTCTATAGGTTTTTTTTGTCCACATATTGTTAAGGTATAGTCATATAAATAAGTCGAAGTTATATTTTAAATGATAATCAGCATTTTGTGTATTTTTCAACTGACCACAATTGAAATTATAGACGTGTTTTACTCCTATTTCTGACCAACCAAATAAACTTAAAATAAACGCATAGATGTAGAAATTCAGCATCAGCATAATCAGTAAATGAAACACCGATGTGACTCTATACAGTGCTGCGCAAAAGTTTCAAGCACTAAAAATAAAGTGGTGATGCTTTTAAAAATAATGCCATGAATACTTTTTTACTCATCAAATAATTTAAAACAAAGAACAGTAAAGAGAAAAAAACTACATCAAATCATTATTTGGTGTGACCACTCTTTGCCTTTAAAACATCACCAGTTCTCCGTGGTACAGTCACCCCAAGTTTTTCGAGGTACTTGGCAGGTATTTTGTTCCAAGCATCTTGGAGAATTGCCACAGTTCTTCTGTGGATTAGAGCTGTCTCGGTGTCTTCTGTCTCTTCATGTGATCCTGGCCTGACTCCATGATGATGATGATCGGAGCTCGGTGAGGGCCATCTGTTGCAGGACTCCTTGTTCTTCTTGTCTCTGAAGATAGTTCTTTAGGGCTCTGGCTGTGTATTTGGGGTTGTTGTCATGCTGCAGAATGGATTTGAGACCGACCGGGGGCCCCCCTGATGGTACTGTGTGATGGATAATAAGAATCTAAACACCTATAGGGCCTAAAACTTTTGCACAGTGCTGTATAAGCTGTTTAGCTACCAGCTATTTACATTGTCAAACAGGAAATACATACAGTTGTGTTCTGATTTGCATTACCAGACTTTCAGTCACAGATCCCACAGGGAAGTAGCTTATACTTACTGTACCATACTGTATATAAATTACAACATGGACAAGAAGGTACTTGATGTGCAAATTTAGGCTGTTCCCATTAAAACGATCTTGCAGTTATTACCTTTATTTTTGTGACGTCACCTATTCCTTGACCTGAAATGATCACACTGTCCGTGTTAAGAGCAGCAGTGGGAAAACTTGTTCCTATTTTTCAGACCGAAGCACCTTCTAAGACTGTGGTGCGGCCGTACAAGAGACCCACAGCCCAGGAGGTCTGCTACCAGCGTATGCAGATGGCACAGCAGCAAGCTGCTCAGCTTTCTGCTTCAGTCAAAGCTGCCTCACAGAGCTCCAGCTCCAGCTTCTCTGGAGAGAGGAAGAGAATAGCACACCGTCCCAACCCGCAGATAGCATCTTCCAAAACAAGTATGACTGCCTATATTTTTTTTACCCGAGAGCTAGTAATTGAACTATTTTGACTTTCAAAGATTGAAGTCACATCTGTGTGTGTGTGCTTGTCTAACTAGGTTCTGCAGATGCTAAACCAGCTGTCAGTCGAGTGTTATCCCCCAGCCAGACTCATCAGACTGTCAAGGCTCAAACCACAGCTGGTATTTTGTCCAAGACCACGTCCACTGTAATGGGGAAGAGGTTGGCACACACACCCACCATGAAGGTATCCAGACGTTTCTAGAGCCTATTATTGTCAGTTACTTAGTGCAGTTCTCTCACAGCCATGTTGTGTCTCTTAAATCTTTTCAAAATTTCAAGCTGCAAATTTCTTTTTCTGGATGTTTTTTTTTTGTGTTTTTGTGTCTGCACATCCCTGCATAAGCTTGACCGTTGACTGGCAGAGGTGGACCACCTCTCTAAAGAGAAATATTTGTTTAATCTGTAAAGTTTGATTTACTGTCAATGTTCTCTCTGTTATTTGACTTTTTCAGAGTACTTCGATGAAGCGCCCAGTCATCCCCACTGAGTTTGGGGCCAAAGTTCCCACCAACATCCGCCAGCGCTACCTCAACACTTTCATAGATGAATGTGTCAAATTCTGCCCATCAGAGGACATTGCCTTCCAGATGGTATGAATAACACCCTCTCTGCATCAGCTGCACCCTGAACTGTGATCTGACTTAACATATCTAATAGCTTATAAATGTACAGTGTGGAAATTGTTTGCGACAAGATGGTTCCTCATTCAAATTCAGACTTTAAATAAACCCTTTTTTTATTCCAAGAGACTCTCAGTTGTTTTTCAGTAGAACAAGCTGAAGTTCAGACGGTGACAGAAGTGTAATTCTTCTTAATGTCAGGCCCTTGACGAGGAGAAGCTGGTGTATGAGCGCAGTAGCAGTAAGAACATCTACCTCAACGTAGCTGTGAACACTCTGAAGAAGCTGCGCAGCAAGAGCAGCTCCTGTCCATCGCCTGTCACCAGTATGTCACCTCAGTCCCCGTGCAGTACAGTACAACATACAGTTAACATACATACTGTCAGTCAATATTTACACATTGTTTTTATTTTCATACATGAACAAAAAAAACCTACACACAAAACTAAGGATTTCATCAATGTGCCAGATTCACCAAATACAGTATGTTGAGATCATTATGATACGCTGCAGGTGAACATATCAGTTTATATCCTCACACATGCATATGTGAGCATGGAAATTAGTTTCAAGTATTTGAAAAAACTGGAATGGTTTTATTGGACTAAATTTCAGTGGTAACCCCTGTATATGTGTGTGTATCTTGTTTACAGAGGACCCGGGGTTAGTTGCCAACAGGAGGGCCCAGTCCCATGAGGAAGTTCTGGGAGGTCGTCTGGCCGCTACAACCAGCTTCACTGTCAACAGGATGGGTAAACAGCAGGAGGAGAAACTCACTGGTGAGCGACAAGTTAAATTTTTTTTTTTCTTACTCTGACCTTAGCTGACCACAGAGAGTCGTAGTCATGATGACGTGAAGGATCGTGTTTTCAGTGTTTCCAGGTCCTGTTTACTGCAAACTACCTGCCCCACGACGTGACATCAGGGAAGACATGTTTACAAGACTTTGGAATTGTTGAAAGGACTGCTCATTTGTCTGATTAACAGGAATCCTTTCAATTATTTATCAAGAAAAAAGACAAACACCTGTTCGTTAAATCTTTTTCAGAAACAGAGATATGCTTCCCTTTGTCCTATTAGTGTCATAATAAATTCAAAACAACAGATCAAACAATATGAATAGCTTTAAGACATTAACTTTGACTTTTATAACTTGTCATTTGCATATGGGGATAAATTTCAGGCAATCTGTCCTGAAAGGCATTCATAGTGTTGCACTGTGAAAAAGTTGTATAACTAGGAATTCGAATTTTTGGCAAATTTCCCTAATCAATTGCTGGCCACGTTAAAAATCAATTCTCAAGTAGTTGTTGGCAATTTAAGAAATACAGTGGGTTTTTTTTGTTTTTTTTTCCCCCCAATAATAAAACTGTTTATTTAAACTGACGTAACCTATGTTGACTGCAAAATCAGATTAAATTAGGAATTTAAAGAACAGATTAAGTAAACACTAATTTACTTGAATTATAAATTAAACAACACAAAATAATGACTTGATTTTAAATTGTAGGGCTTCAATTCCCGTCTGTTGCTATTCAGCGATTGAGCAGACAAAATCCAAAGTAATGAACAAGACAAACAATGCTGCACAACTTCCAGGCTTCATTGGAGAACATACATTATCATAAATTATATCCCTTTTTTCCCCCTCATCAGAAGGACTGTGCCCTTCAACAGTAAATTACCTGTAACATTACCAAATAAACATGAGGCAGGTTACCCTAATCTCCACACAGCAGACTGCGGTTTTAGTGGATATGCACACATTTATCTACTACATGACGGGAGCAGTTTGTGCATTGTTCACTGTAGCTGACGTTAGTAAAGCTGCGGAGACACCTGCTAAGCTGGGACAGATGTCCTAGCAATGCACAAACACTGTCGCGCCAACTTTATCAGGACGGCCACACTTTATCCAGTCCAGTTTGGCATTAGAATGAGCCTCAGATAGCTGTTGTCATCCAGTGTTTCTGTCTCTTGAGATTTCCACTCTAGGTTTTATGACATTTTATGTATAGAGGCAACATTTGTTTTACCCGTTGCTCTGTCTCTCGGTAGGTGCCACACTGTACAGGAAGCTGAAGGCGTACATGATGACAGAGGAGCAGCTCCAGGAGCACGGATACCCAAGAACAAATCCGGAGGCCGCCGGCAAGGCAGTCATATACAACCTCCCAGAGAAAAAGGCCATTGCAGACCGTAAGTTTCTATGTGTCTACCAAGCTCTCTCACCTTTGATAATTACTCGTCTCTAAGTTACATTAACATGGATATACTGTATATGGACCAGCAGTTACTTGACTTTCAGCTGACAGGCTCTGTGATGTTTTTCCAGCGTTCAGCAAGGTATGCTGTCGATGTGGAGCAGAATATAAGATCAATGTCAATGGCAACTGTGTCCGGAAAGAGGAATGTAGTTTTCACTGGGGACGTTTACGCAGACATAAAGGTGAATTTGTTTACATTTATTCAGTGTAAATGGTTGATAAACTACAATATTATAAATGTGCATTTTTTTCTTTCTTTCTTTTTTGCCTTGTAATTGTCAAATCTAAATAGGTGTCCCGGTCTTCACCCCCCTTCTTTGGTTGCCCTCCTCAGGTTTTATTTGTCTGTTTCTGACTTGCTCTTTTCTGTCCTCTCTCCCTCTCCGTCAGTCGCTGGAGGCTGGGAGACCAACTACAGCTGCTGTGCTGCTGCTGTGGGCTCTCCAGGTTGCCAAGTTGCCAAGGTATCATCAGAACATAGCACAGAATAAAATGACAACATGCTGCCAAAAGTATTCTTATCTTTGACTAGTGTTACATTTTGTATTTTTCAGATTTCATATAATCTTGAACTGGTGTGTCTCAGCTTAGCAAGTAGTTCTACTTTCTTCTTTTCTTTGTCTGTTTCCTCTATTTTTCTGCGCCTTCCGGTTGAAAATGTAAATAAAACAATTCGAGAATCAATGTTTGTTTCCGTATACTGTCAAAGTTTTTTTTTTTTTTTTTTTTAACTTTTGACAATCATCCCGAGTTCAAACATTTCATTTTCCCACAGCAACATGTTCAGGACGGGCGTAAAGAGTCGTTAGACGGCTATGTTTCAACGTTCAGTAAACCTCTACCACCAGATGGCAATGGAGGGGTGTTTGCTTTGGACTGTGAGATGGTGAGTGAGACAGAGGTTTCCAAAATGTTTGCCTACTGAAAAACTCGAATCTAACTGCCCAATTGGCATTGAACCCTTATTGTTGAGTTAATTTATTCTATGCCAGTTTTATTCTTGTCAGGCGAGGAGAGTCACTCATTCTTTTATTACTGCACATTATAATTCCAGCCGGTGAAGCTAAGTCCGTATTTCACAGTCTCAGTACCTTTTTTTTATTCTTTTTTATATAATTGTTCTTTTTTTTCCCTCGGCGGAAACAGTGTTACACAAAACAGGGCCTGGAACTCACGAGGGTGACGGTCATTGACTCAGAGATGAGAGTTATCTACGACACGTTTGTCAAACCTGAAAGCAAAGTGGTTGACTACAACACACGGTGAGTTTGTGCCCTGCAGCTGGTCTTGAAAATAACTGTTAGTTATTTCCCTGCCTTAAGTTATCGTATGTGAGCAGTCATAGTCTTTGAAACAAGCACAGTATTGTAACGGCAGTATATTTCTCATACGTGCGTCACAGATTTTCAGGTGTGACGGAGGAGGACTTGGAGAGTGCCACCATCACCCTGAGAGATGTTCAGGCCGTGCTGCTCAGTATGTTCAGTGCTGAATCCATCCTCATGGGGCACAGCCTGGAGAGCGACCTCCTCGCTCTGAAGGTGCCACGGCTCTTTATTAGCTTTCGGGAAACTCTGTGTAACAGTTGGGAAAGGTGGTGCGGGTGATACTTACTGTGATACTTGTTACTACCTGTAAGATGTCTCAGTGACAACCAGAAAATCATCACCTTGCGTAGCAGTTAAAATTAAGCCTTTGCCTTAGCTCAAATTGCTTAATTTCTATAAGTACGAAACATATTTAATACTTAAAACATGGAGTAGGCAAAGATTTTTATGGTAAAATATCGGAGTGTAGCTGTGACACAGAGGAGGGTTTAACATGTTAACATATTAACATGTACCGTGAGCCCCATTAACATTTCCCAGAGGAAATAATTGTTCAAAATACAGTGTCACAGCAACAGATATCACAAACCTACCTAACTGGTAAATGTGATCGTGCTATACGGAGATACCTGACAACGATGGTGAAGATAAAAGTTTTGATAGTTATCTTTCACTCTGACTCATAAACAAGTGAAGTTTCTAAGTGTGGTTGCAATACTTGTTCAATAACTAAACTAAAAAAAGGCCGGATATAGACTGGCTTTTTATGTGAAACAGTGCAAAAAGTAGAAAAATTTAAATTGTTAGTGTTAAAGGAAAATATCTAGGCTTTACTTCATTCTCTATTAGATGAGCCAAAACGATTGAGTATCACAGCTTTAACGAATAGTCACTCAGTAACGCCATTGGGAACAAAACTCCAGGTTGTAAGTTCCAAAAAATTCATGCACACCAGGCACATAGGATCAAAAACTATTGATTTTGAGAAGAAAACCACGCACTGACTGGTGGGTTTTTTCCAGATTAAAGCCTCTAGCCTTAATATATATGATGCTGTTTCAACAGTGCTGTTTGTCTGTATGAATTTCGCCTGGTGAATGTCTGATGACCGAAAAATCACGTTAATGAAGTGGGTTCAAGTGATGGACAGTGTGTGGGATTCTTTGGTTTTATTTTCAGTGACTGAAAAAGGAAGTCTTCGCAGGTGTTAGAGTATTTCTCTTGTAGAGCACAAAAATGTTTTACAAAGTTAACCAGAGCAGTGCGGAGAAACGCTGTGAAATCTAACTCTGAAACCGTTTTACTCCGTTATGATAAGGAGGCATTTGTAGCCAATTCTTGCCTTAAAGGGGGAATCAGTTTTTTCGTTGGGCTTGTTTCCAGGCTGGGACACTGAGTCTTACTGTGGAGTTTGGACTGAAATAAAAGAAAAACACTTGATGTTATTCACTCTCTGTCCCTTTCTCTCCCTTTTTCTTATTTCTAGCTAATCCACAGTTCAGTGGTAGACACAGCCATTGTGTTCCCTCACCGCCTTGGCTTGCCCTACAAACGTGCCTTGAAGAACCTGATGGCTGACCACCTCAAACGCATCATCCAAGACAACGGTAAGAAAATCACACAGATCTACCAGCAGTTATGTTGTTGCTTTTCACAAGCTCTATAAAGAGAGTTGTTTTAATTGTGTATTATTGTCCATTAATTACTGTGTTAATGTACTAGTTTGTCCACAAATTATAGTACTATAGACATCTAACATATGTTATTACATAATATTATGTTATTAATGCTTACAGGTTTTTTTGCATTCAGGCGCTAAACAGATTAATGTTGTCTCGACTAGTGATAGTTAAGCTCAGAGGCATTCTAAACCAGTGTGTATGGAAGTAATTACATAAATTGCAAAATTTCTAGAATTTAAATAAGTAAACTGGGAAAACGCAGCAAATTGAGAAACCAGTTTTTGGCTGCAAGTCACATAGAGCCAAAGCGCTTTACAATTTGCCGTTCACTACCGTGCAAGGTAGTGGCCCTGATCATCAGGATCCACTTGGGGTACAGTGTCCTACCCAAAGCACTTCGACATGTGGACAGGAGGAGCTGGGGACCAAGCTGCCAACCCTGTGATTGGTGAACAACCTACTTTATCTCCTGAGTCACTGCCACCCCCATCCTAGTCCCCAGACTTTTTAAAAGTAAAAATCTTAAGCATTTTAACCCCATTACATTACATAATCCATGTGACATTAAAATGGGCCTAGATACACAAACAGACCCTTTCTTCTACATCCCGAGCACATTTATACCCAACAGCATAACTTCATAATCTCCATTTATATTAGACTCAAGTCAAATGTCAACTCATGTCAAACATGAAAACAACAAACAACTAAAGACTGACTGAATGATCAGGTAGCATCAGTTAAACTTTCTTTGTTGAGCACATTTCATTGAAGCCCGTAGAATCAGACCTGCCAAGTTGACATAAATAATCTTAATCAAAATTATCTCAAACTGAATTTGACTTAATTTGTATAGCCCAATATTTTATTTAATGGACCTTACTGGCACACAACACCATCATTTCTACCACAAAATATATCCTCGAAACGAAGAAAGAAAAGAAGACACCTCAAAAGAAAGAGGAAATTCAGAGAGACATTCCCCCGTAATCTGGATGACTAACGGTGCAGTAGGAGATGTAGGTAGAAAATGGCAGTTACAAATGATCAGAAAGTTGTAACGTTTGGTGGAAATACGAAATGCAGAGTGGTGTGATCATAACCAAACAGGAGGGTTCCAATAGATCAATCAAAGCAATGTAGTAAATCCAGTACAGTGACTTCCAATAAAATAAGTCCAAAGAATGGTCCAGTGAAGGTGAGTCCAATGAAATTAAACTGAACTGCTACAAATTAAAATTCATAACTGTGTTTGCGTGTGGTGCATTAGATCATTTCCAGGGGAAACAAGAGCTCATAAATTAGACTGTACTATGGCCACATCTCCAGCAGATGTCACTCACTGCACTGTGTTAATGGAAGTCTGAGTGTTGAGCCCATTTTTAGTACATTTGCTGAAATGCCTTTAGAAAGACTTGTTTCTTCATCACCACTTAGGATGTGTTCCTGAAATGTTACGGTCTGACCAGGTCTGATGAATACAGTTTACAACAGTTTACAACAGTGTACAAGATCCCTTTAGATGCAGGAGCCCCTCTCAGAAACTTACCACGTTACAATTCCTTTCTCAACTCTTCCTCTCCACATCATTCAGCCTTACCAGTGCCATAAGGAGGCTATATTCTCCAGGGAACGAAGATGTCAGTCTGTCGGTTGTTTGTTCCACCACAAGTATCACAACTTTTCCTCTGGTGCCACCATGAGGTTGACATTTATGGTTTTGAGGGAGATATCTCAACAACTGTTGGATGGATTGCTGTGAAATTTAATGCACACATTAATTTCTCCCTCAGGATGAAGTGTAACACCATCATCAAGTTAAAATTTCAATTTGTCCAATACTTTGGTTCAAGACCAAATACCTGCAAAACTAATGGCCCTAATTCCCATCAGCCTCACCTATACTTTCTGTTTAGTGCCAATTAACAAAAGTTAACATGCTAACATGCTAAACTAAGATGGTGAACATGGAGCAACATCACTGTTTTGTTGTTATTTCTGTCTTAGTTAGTTTAGCCCGTTTAGTTAATTTAGTAAATTGTGAGTTGGTGTTATGGTGTGTTGCAAATTGAATTTACGTTAACTGACAAAAAGGGTTGTAAGATTGCACCCCAGGAAGAATAGCATCTGTTCTGATGAAGCTAACGAGGATCCTAATGAATGAAAATAAATGAATTGTACCTAAGTACAGCTGCATAGAGCTGCGAAAGCATCCTGAACAACATCAGCACAACATTATCTTTTAATTCCTTCATATTGTGCACTCTTGCACATCACTAGAAGATTAGCATTTATCTTTATGATTAAAATTGAAATTGTCATGCTGTTCTAACGTTTTTACGAGTTTGGTAATACAATATCCAGTTTTAAAAAAAAAAATCATTTCCGTGGTCATTTGTTTGTGTGTTTCCAGTGGAGGGACACGACTCAAGCGAAGATGCATCTGCCTGCATGGAGCTGATGATTTGGAAGATCAAGGAGGATGCAAAGGTCAAAAGATGACCTCTGTCCCCTCTACTCGCATTTTCTTCAGCACGACTTCCTGTGTTCCCGTCGGTTGCAGGAAGACAGAAGTTCAGGAGGCCTGCACCTGCTCTCTGTGAGTTGAGGTCAGAGTCCCGGGGGGAGGGATGGCTCAGCACGGTGAGAAGTTTTCAGCAGAAAAGCCTGAGAAGAGCTCACGGTTGTTATTATCTACTGTATCTGTGAAGAGAACAGTAAGCCCCTTCAAAGCAATAGGAGCCCAGATTAACAGTGTTTTCATTTGCTTGTTGGTATTTCAGTTCTAAATAATGTTAGTTTAAAAGTACTTCTGTTATTTGAGCGGAGTCTTTTAAGGCCTCAAACAGTTTATGAATATAACCTTTCTACAGAAAAACGACTTAAAATGCCAGGGCATTGTCTGCCGAAAGATGATGATAAATATGATATTCATGCCAGGCTGTATCCTCAGCCTAACTTGCACTATAGAAATGCTCTTGTTGTATAGGGCCCAAGTCTGAGTACCTCATCTGTGTTATAATGCATTGACTTCTAATGAATAACACATTACTTGTTCTTAGTTACACTTAAGTGCATAGGTGTCTTAGTCTGGTGAGCATTGCTATGTAAATGCACTTATCACGTTGCACCTCGTTTCTCGTCACTGATGCTCTGTTTATACAGCGGTTCTTATCAAGTTAATTTTGTTGGTCGGCTCTCAAACCTGACTAATCCTATAATACTTGATCATTTAAAAAGAACCTCAGCAGACGTGTTAAGTCTCTGCTACTACCTATTTGGTAAAGTTGATGAAAGATATCACTGTATTTTATAGTTCAGACAATTACGACTATATCCACCACTGTCTCTGTGTCGTGCACTGCATGAAATAAAAACTACAGGAATGATGGTGATAGCAGGTATGATATG
This sequence comes from Xiphias gladius, assembly GCF_016859285.1. Classification (NCBI taxonomy): domain Eukaryota; kingdom Metazoa; phylum Chordata; class Actinopteri; order Istiophoriformes; family Xiphiidae; genus Xiphias; species Xiphias gladius. The sequence goes on from NC_053405.1 coordinate 9,659,835, forward strand.
TAACTCCTCCATAAACACAAAAATAGGTTCAGTGTTGTTGAATTAGGCCTGGGTTATTGATTACAGACAATTATCATTTAATGTGTATCGGCTTACCCGCGCTGTTTTATGTTGAAAATGACTGAAAAAATACCAGAGTGCTGTAAATATGCTGTTTCCTTTTGTATTTTTGGTTGTTTATCTTTTTCTATTAAAAGGTATTAGTTAAAAGAAGATGTTGCTCTGTCTTTACATCTCAACAGTCTCTCTGTGCACAACAGTGGTGAAATGTGACTAAGTACATTTACTCAAGTTGATGTCTTTGTGCTTTACTTGAATGTTACTACATACTTCTATTCCCTCTACATGTCAGAAGCAAATAGTGTACTTTTTACTGTACTTCATTTATCTGACAGCTTTAGTTACTGCTTCTTTTGCTCCTTAAGATGATACATACTGAACATATGATCAGCGTATGAAATATTACACTTTACTAGGGATGAACCTACTCAACAGTATCTACACGCTTTAAATAATTTTAAGCTGGTTCAATTTAAAAGTGTAAGCTCCCCCTTCTGCCTTAAAAAAAGTGAGTTATCTGAACTTGGGTTGAATAATTAGTTCAAAGTCAGCTGATGAGTTGTGAAAATGTCAAACCAACAGAGAAAAAAAAGAAAACAAGTTCAGTACATTCAGGATATCTAGTTTAATCAACAACTGTTCAGTCAGACTGACAGTCATTACAGACAGGTTTGCTTTCCTTTTACCTTTTCTCTGTTTGAAGAAGAACTTATAGCTGCAGCTGGCGGGTACGCTGGCGGTAAGCTTCACCTCAGCCTCCTCTAGCTCTCGCTTGTTGTTGGGTCTCTCTGCCTTTAATTCGGTCTTCACCAAGGGGGGAATGCCGCTCACAGGGACCGAGGTCAGTTGATTGACTCGGCCACTCGAGGAAAGTCCACCTCTTCACCCTGAAAAGCTCTGTGCTTGCTTTGGCTGATGTTTAGGATCGTTGTCCTGCTGAATGATGAAATGTCTGCCACTGAATTCTGATGCATTGTTGCATGTTGCTTCATCAGCAGTGAATCTCTTTATCACTTTCCTTAACATTGTGAGACAGGGCCTTTTTTACCTTGTTGGAGGTATGTGCTCTATTCAGTGCCATTCTAGTTGCAAATTGAATGAGCTGAAGCTCAGAGCCTGATAAATGAAAAATGTTTTAAGGGTCAAAATACTTACTATCTGGACATGTACTGTATTAAACACACACCATGTTCCCGTTAAATACAGTTTTTTGCAAAAGTTTTAAACACTGAAACTGATGTTGCTTTCAGAAATAATGCCATGAATACTTTTTATTCAGCGACCAACTTCATACAAAGTTTAGTAAACCAAAAAAACCTAAATCAAATCACTGTTCGGTGTGACCACTCTTTACCTTGAAAGCAGCACCAGTTCTCCTCGGTACACTTGCGCACAGATTTTCAACGTACTTAGCGGGTAGGTTGTTTCAAGCATCTTGGAGAACCTCCCACAGTTCTTCCGTGGATTTAGTCTGTCTCAGTGTCTTCTTTTCATGTGATCTCAAACTGACTCCATGTTGTAGAGGTCCAGGCTCATTCGGGGCCAGACCATCTGTTGCAGGACTAATTGTTCTTCTTGTCACTGAAGATAGTTCTTTATGGCTCCGGCTGTATGTTGGGGCTCGTTGTCATGCTGCGGAATGAATTTGGGACCAATCACTCGCCTGATGGTGCTGAGAGATGGATAAGAATCTAAAACAAAACTTTTGCACAGTACTATATCCCTTTAAACTATACAAAATAAGGGTCTCAGGAGAGTTTAACTCTCAAACAGGGCATGCTGGGAAGTATGCTAATATGCTGATCATTCCTGTTTTGAAAGTTGACTTAACGAGCTTAGTGAACTCTCAGCAGTACATTCATTCAGTTTGTCATTTCAATTTAAAAGACTTCGAGTCAGAAAAACACAGCTTTTAAGCTCTGATCGATCTGAAAATAAAAACTGGAAATTTCATAGTTGAATGAACTTGAAAACAATAAAACTTGCACATTAAGTTAATTAGAAAAATAATATAACAGTCACAGGGACTGTTGGTCTGTACAACAAATATTCTTTGTACATTTTCTGATGATACTTGCTTACCTTTAACTAAGATTTTCGTGTCATGACTTTTACTAGTAACGGAGTTTCTTTACACCGTTTTATTGCTAATTTTACTTCGGTAAAAGTAAGATCCGAATACTTCTTCCACCTCTGCTACACAAATAGTTTTTGACAGTGTGACAGCTTTTTTTCTCGGTACAGTGCTGGGCGTCTTGCAGCCTACATCTCCCTTTAACAGCAGGTGCAGTGGCCATAATTCTCCTTTCTTCAGCAGATGTGTAAATTGGAAAAAATGGGAGAGAGAGGCTAAACTGAGAGGCCCATCCTTTCTTCGGTGTGTTTGCCTATTAAGCTCCTCCCGTCACATGTCAGTATGCATTTCCCCAGGCTGGGCCACGGACCCCAGGTATTAAAAGAGCCAGTTAGCTGGGATCAATACCTACACAATGTTCCAGTGACAGGGAGGGGGGCTTCCTAGTGTTTATTGAGTGTTGCAGAGATTTTGAACATGTGGAGCAAAGCGGCTTAGAGAGGTCGTCTTCATTATCAAATTCGATCAGTGCCTCTCTTTCTCTCTCCCCAGTGATCACCTTTGACTAGTGGGGGTCACGAGGGGGAAGCTGTGGGCCGGGGCTCCAAAACTGACCCCATGCTGGGAGATGGAGAGCTGCATTATCTCTGTGAGAGCTTGAGCAAATAAACACTTTACTGCGCTCATCCTAAACAGACCTGAAAAAATCAATTATTTGTTCTGCAGAAACATTAATCTGCAACTATTTTGATAATTGATTGGAGCTAAAGGTTCACTGACTATAGCTTCTGATCCCGGTCCCTTCTTTTATTATAAACTGAACGTGTTTAGGATTTGGAAAACAAAACATTTGAAGATGTCACACCTAAAACTCAGAATTTTCACTATTTTCTGACATCTTTTAATCAATCAATCAATCAAGAACTGAATCGATAGATTTTTTTTGATAATGAAAATCATCATTAGTTGCAGCCCTAATCCTGAACCTGCTTCTCATGGTAAATAGGGTAACTGATGATTATTTTCATTATTTTAGTTAGAATAATCATGTTGTCTATAGGATGTCAGAATATAGTGAAAAAGGCCTTTCACAATTTCCCATTTGTCTGACAAACAGTCCAAACCTCGAAGGTACTTGTCACATAAGTTGAAGACATTGTAAATGTGTAACTTCATTCCTTGAATGCATGGGTAACCGTGGGAAAAGGCTTCAAAAAGCGGATCAGTGTTCATACACAGAAAAAAAAAAAAGAAGCGGCGCCATCGAACGCGGAAAAGCGAGAACAATTAATATGCCAAATATGTGCAGGTAGTACAGGTATTGAATGGCATGAAGCTTGGTGCTCTTCCTCATGCCAAATCGGGTCTCCAGGCCACTGAAGTGCGTGAATTTGTGCACACTTGTATGTTAAATGTTCTCACTCTCCTGTATTCAGTGGCTCCGCTGCTTTTTCCTGTGTAACTTCATTCCTCTTCCGTTTGAATGACACTCAAACCTGCTCGGAAGTTCAGACAGTTTGTATTACCACCGGGCTTTTCAAAGCCCGGGGTCTGTTTTCTCTCTGGGGTTTTGAGTTCACCCCTGCACCCCTTCGCCTCGCCCACTGCGGGTGCCCCTGACCCCCGGGGACACCCACAGCTGCCTGTCCCTCTCTCTCTCTGTCTTTAATCTATAGCACTCTCGCCCAATTAAGGGTCTGATCTTTACTCAGTCCGTGGTATTGATCTGCTGGTTTAGCTGGTTATTGCCATGCTCCCAAGGGCTGCGCAGCAGATCATAAGAAGCTAATTGGAAGATAGCAAGTCTTTAGTTCTTACAAAGGAGGAATTATTATAGTCTGATGCATTTCTGAGACTCAAAGCTCTTCCTTTTAGATCAGTCACATCAGACTAATGGATTGGTTTGTTCACTTAAAAGTCACTTTGCCTCTAGCTGTCATAAAATGATATTCCCATTTAAAATCCGCACTCTGAACCAAAGCCATCTCCGTGTGTGTATGTTTGAGATTTTTCTGTGTGTACTTGGTGTGTTTGCAGCCAGGTCAATGTCACTCTAAGCCCTGAGTGTGTCATAGCCAGTGTCAGGCCTCACAGCGTGATCCTGGCACTCAGAGGGGCTTAAGAAGACCGACTGACCTGCCGCCTGCTCTCCCCGTCTCCCTCAGGTCAAAGGCCAGCCGGCCCTATTGATTCCCCCCCGATGAAGAAGTCTTTAGCTCCTCCGCCTGGTCTCCCTTCTTCGTCCCACATGCTCCCGGACTAACATCGAGGCCCCCAAAAGGCCTCTCAGTTGTGTTTTGCACGCCGATCGATCCACTTGGTGTCCGAGGGGGCTTTCCTTTTGAGATAACTGACAACTACAAAGGTCCCCTGCTCACGGGCCCCTTGTCAATACAAATTTCCACTATTGATAAGTAATTAAAGAAAGCCGGAACATAAGGGGGTTTCGCTCTCTAAAACATCTGTTAAACAGGAGACATTAACAAAAACTTCTCGATGACAAAAGGACCAAAAAAGAGGAAAATTTACTCCCCCTCCGCTCTCACTTATCTCAAAAGTCTCCCAGTTTCCATCAATAGCTGTCCAAATGAACCCACTTCAAATGGAACAACAGGTGTCAACAGGTATCAAGTCTAGAGCTGATTCATCGATGAGTCAAATGGCAGAAAAATTCATTGTCAACTACCTTTATAATTTTTCAAACAAATATGTCAGACATTCTCCGGTTCCAGCTTCTCAACTGTGAGAATTTGCTGCTTTTCTTTGTTTTATGCGATCAGAAACTAAACCTGTTTGGGTTCTGGAGCTTTTTCTCAATATTTTGAGTCAGTACTTTATTCCTGTCACCAGCCGCCCATCTCTTCACCCTAAAACCACAAAATGACAGCTCCCGCTTTGTTACTTTTTCCCCAATCAGAGGATTTTCTGCAGGTGCAAATCAGTCTCCAGAGGACCCGCAGCTGAAGTCCAGATCTATTCAACAACTGATCCAGTTTGTTCATCTTTTCTCTCAGTTTAACGGACTGAAGATGTCACTTATACAGAAGTGAAAATATTGAAACTCAGGTTAATCAATCAACAAATACTTAATTAGTAGTTTTAATCATTGTTAAGAAAAAACAGCACAAAACCTCACTTTTGCTAGATTCTAAAATGTGAGTATTTGCTGGTGTTCTTGGTCTTCTCTCAGAATAAACTGTTTACCTTTGGCTTTTGGATTGTTTTTGGTACTAAAAAAGCAATTTTAAGACGTCACCCTGGGCTTTGTGAATCTGTGACGTACAGTTTTTCACCATTTGCTGACATTTTAAAGATCAAGTGAGATTAATCTGTAATGTATGTTTTCTTCTTTTAATAGCACAAAAAAAAACACTTAAAAAAAAAATGTATTATACTTGAAACCTCGTGGATGCTACAAAATAATTTATATCACCACCTTTGATACAACATTCTGATAAATCACACTTTACAAAGTGTTTAGAAGTTGTAACTAATGTCTCTGTTAATAGTTAAGTTGTGAAACCTCCAATAAGCAGTTGTTTGCCCTTTCTACTGAGCAGTAATTCAGCAAGAAAAATTGCTAATCTGTATAAAATATTCCAATTTCTCACTTTCTAATAAACCATCAAATCCGCACTTCTAAATGTCGATAAGTGATTAATAAAGGTTTTATTTACTCAAATCTGCAGTTAGAAAAATGTTAATAAGTCATTAAGAGACTTGTGGGAGATGTTAGTGTCTAACCAGTCAAAGGGATTTTTCACAAACCAGAAGTCGTTCTTATTAATGGCGAAAACCACTCTATAAAGCATCTGTATGTGATTTATTAACCATTAATAAAATCCTTAGTTGCAACTTATAACCCCTTTTAAATGTTGCCTTATTGGAAAGTGGTACCAAAAGCCATAAAGTAAATGATTTTGTAGGATCCAAGAGCTTCCAAAAGTAATAAAATGATCCAATAACCCGATACTCAAAGAGTGAAACAAACAAATGTACCCAATCAGGGCTACTTTGCTTTTTCTCTCATTGCCCCTTTATTGAGGCTCTTCCGGCATCAAATGTTTTCCACGAAACGCGACCCACTGTATGTTTGCAAAACCCCGCATTAAAAATGTGGCGGGCTATATATGGCTTGTGACAGTGGAGCTTTAATAGCTCCATGTTATCTGACATCACGCGGGACGAGGACCGGATGTTTTGACAGTGACTATTCACGCCGTCGCCTTTCTTTACCTCCGGCGGAGCGGCGAGGTCCATTTAATTCCCTCCGCTACGTGACAGCAGTTATTAAACCTGTTCCGTTTCCACCTGTTCAGCGGTGAGACTGTTGTCAGTGATGTGGCTCAGCCTTTTGTCTTTTATTCGCTGTAATCCGCGCATGTGTAAGTGGATCCTCTAAGAGCAGGATAAGTCCTTCCAAGCGGTTTTAAACACTACAGGAGGGACTAAAATCCAGTAACTTCTCATTTACAACCGCGCCTCAGTCTTTTCATGCATCATTCTCCTATCCTGGCGATTAGACCCACTACACCGAGGCCTGTTTCCTAGTTCGTGGAACTGCTCATTAACTTAAGGACTAATGGAACATGCTGTTAGCATTGCTTAGAGTTGTCGTGGGGGATCTGAAGATGAAGTCCGGTCAGTCAGCAAGTTTGTTGGATGACTGAGAAGCGATGAGCTAATTGAAGAGGCCATTTACTCATTTCGACTGAACCCTGGTCGTCTCGACGGGTAGGAGGTGAACCCGGCCGAGCCCCGCTGGCCCGCAGGAGGGGAAATGATCCGGAGGGGGGGCCAGTGAGTGTGAGTCAGTGGTGGCGGTTCGGGGATGGGGAGGGTCACACACAACCACACTCTTTGTGTGCCTCTAATCCCCCCAGCCAACACAGCTTTGGCCAGGTTTCATCATGAAAGTGCCATGAAATAACTACTTTTTTTCTCTCCTCTCAGTAAATCTCCCCTAATCCTGCGGGCTGCGGAGACAAAGGCCTCTGGGACCTAATCCTGGAGCTTTTAGTGGGGCTGAGGGGCTGGCCGACAGAGGCTCTTCTAAATGACTTATTTCTATCGGACACTAATATAGCTTGACAGCCAAGAACAGCGAAAGGAGGAGGAAAAAAGGCAGGGGAAAAAAAAAGAGCACAAACATTTTCACATATTTTGGAAGTCTGAGCTGTTGATTGTGTGCGACTGTGAGAGGAAGAAGTGAACCATGGTGATTGGTCTACACCCTCCAAGTACACAGCGGTGGAGACGTCTCACGTGTTTATCTGTGAATATTGGTTCAAAAAAAAAAAAAAAAAATTAAACGGTTTCTTTACATGCGGCTGATTTCGGTGCAGGAATGTACCTGTAGCATCTTACGGTGCTCGTTTGTTGGAGGGGAACGCGACTCGAAATCGAACACAGGGGGGAAAAGGCTCGGCGGTACTTAACAGTAACAGAGGACACACAGCAAGTCGTACTGTACTCGCCGCAGAGCCTTACTTTAGAGAGCTTTACTCGCAGAAAGAACAAGCTAAGTTTACGTCAGAAACATGAAAAAACTGCGTCAGGCAGTGGGGTTTTCTCCATGGTCATATGTTGAGTTTTTTTGTTGGGGGGGGGCTGAGAAAAGTCCATCTTCACCACTTTAGTAGTTTAAGCTTTTATTTGGTCCCGGAGCTCATTAAAACTAGGTGAGTATGAAAGTCAATGCGGTTTCATTTGGCTTTTTGTAAATGCTTGGTGAAAGCTCATTGTGACCTTCTTTCACTGGGATAATTTCACTTTCCATTTTATGTAGTAAAGTAAATGAGTACACACAATTACATTTTAAGGAAACTTAACAAGCAGATATAAAGTAAACATACCTTGAAACTAATAATATATCCACTATGTGCTTTCCTGAAAATACAGACTTAGGTCATCCCTACTTCTTCAGTGTCCTTGATTGTTGTGTTATCATCTGAACTATTATTGGCAGTAATGGTTTAATCTACGGCACATCTGTCCTGGAGGAGGAATCTCTTCTCTGTTGCTCTCCCTGAGGTTTCTCCCCCTTTTTTCCCAATGAAAGGGTTTTTTTTTTTTTTAATGTTTGTGTGTTTGTGTGTGGAGTTTTTTCGTATCAAAACTGAGCATCTAAGGATAGAGCCTGTTGTACAGACTGTAAAGCCCTCTGAGACAAATTTGTCATTAGGGGCTGTATAAACGAAGTGAGAGGTATGGTTTTATTATTTGAGTGAGCGAGACATTTCCCCTCAGTGTGGACGAGGCTAGTCCGGCCTTCGGGGGGAAGTGTACTGACGGCCCTTAAACTATACATTAAGCTAAGTCAGATAGTTTCACAACATTGCAGTGGGCGAAGTGTTCAGTTACTTTACTTAAAAGAGCCCTCCACCAATTTTACGCCCGAGGTTCAGTTTACTCATCACAGGACGCATAGTTCAGCCTGTGAGAGCAGTTGTATAATGTCGTCTATGGCTCCGGAGGGAGCTTTCCTTTTTCCTATAAGCCCGCTTCTTTCAAACGTCTTTGAAAGAAGTGGGCACAAAAGTTGTAATGAAAGATGCTATTGAGTTGCATTATGGGACATGTAGGAACCAGTGCTCTTGGAGCCCTTCCCATATCATCAGGGCCTAATTAAAAGTCAGGACATTTCAGCCTCGGCGGCTCTGATTTTCTTAAAGTTTCTTATCGCTATGCATTCTGAATTTCACTGGGGATAAAATTACAGCTCTCAGTATGGAGAATGAGCCCCCTCAGGTGGATTATTGGATCATTATTACTAATGCATGAATGTGCAATCAGCAGCCAGCAAAATGATAAAAAAAAAAAAAAAAAAACTGCCATGGGAGGACTTCACTTCTAGTCGTGTCTTCTTGGGGGAGGCTTGTCATGTAGCTCGGCTGCGTCTCAGGAAAGTGTTCTCGCCGAGCAGGGTTCAGATTAACTTCACACCGTGACAGTTTATAGGCAAAATATGGTGCCTGTTAGCAAAACAAACCCTCAGAGAACCCCCCCCACCCCACACACACACACACACACACACACACACACACACACACACACACACCCCACCCTGGTCAAAGCCAGCGGTATGGGAGAAAGAGGACTGGGAGGGAGAGGACAATCAAAGGCTGTTATTTTAATCTGTCCTGCCTCGGAGATTAGCCGACCACATTGTTTTAATTGTTTTAGCGGGAGGCAACGAAACGCTCGCTTATAGGGGGGGATCCTTGGCATAAATCTCTCAAGTTCAATAGTTTCAAAAACTTGAGCCCCTTGCAACCCCCCTCTCCTCCCTCATCCCACCTAATCCCGGGCTAATACCTTTCTTTCTATTGGCTAATGGCTGAGGGGAGCCTGGGTAAATGCTTCTTAAATAGTCGTGGGTGAGGATGGTTTTCGGGGAACGAGATCCGCGCCGCGACAAAGACCGCTGGTGTGCGAGGCTACGAGGCCCGGACCGGGACTGGGAAATACTGGACTACAGCTCAGCGGGTCGACGTCTGCGCGTTGAAATTACAAAAAAAAAAAAAAGGGCACACCTGGATCTCACGGTTCTGCTCGGGCTCCGGATCTCAGGTGAAGAGCCGAGGACACCACAAAACCTGCGCGGCGTTTTTACGATTTTCTTTTTCTGTCTTTTCTTTCGTTCTTTCACCAGCGCGAAATCCGCCGTGCGAGGAGACGGATCTGAGGTGTTATTCGTGTGGTCGATATCGATGGAATCCGATTTTTGACTTATTGTGAACACTTGAGTTCAAAATGCTGCTTTTATGTCTGTAGGATGTAAAATGGCTGTGACACTGGGTGCGTGGCCTGAGCACCCAAGTGAGTTTAAATTTAACCCTGTGTAAGAGCAGATTTCTTGCCAACTTTATTTTATTTTATTTTTTACTTAATATTTTTAATCCCCATCCCCCCCAACATAATCTTTAGTATTTCACACAGACTTTTTTCGTTAATTGATAAATGAGAGAGTTCACACTCCGGACAGTGACTAATAAATTAGCCAAGAAGGGAAAAGGGGGACAAACATGAAGATAGTTGAGGGAGTGTTCAGACCTGGTGTTGGTTCCTCTGATAGTTAGTTCTTTCTTAGATGTGCGTACTTTCCGGTTTATCAAATAAAACGAACAATGGCATCGTCGTTCATTCAGCCTTCAACAGTTGCTGCCTTGCCCCCCTGTGAAATTAGCTGTTAACAAGTGCACACTCACGAATAGATTCTGCCAGAGGTTTGAGAGTGGGAGAAGCCCCGACGTCTCCTTCAGCGTATTTCCAATGACGCCCATATTAAAAAAAACACACCCTTCAGCCAGTCGAATAAAAACCTCTGTTTCCTTAGATTCGGCATGAACCCCCTGAATTTCTGCGGGACATCCGGCGGCGGTGTGTATCCCCTCCACGGTGTCAACTCCGTGCTGTTCGACCTGCACCACCAGATGGCGGAGCAGTACCACGTCTACTCCGCAGCAGGCCCCACGGTGCACACCCTCTCTGTGGCTGAGAGGCTGGCAGGTAGGTCGCCGGGGTCCCGTGCAGACCCACGCAAAGCAGTGTGCAGAATCTAACGGTTCAGCTCGAGTGTGACAGTCGGTATCTAATGTGCAGATGTTTAAAATCAATGCAACTGACTTTATACCCAGTGACTTTATTGTAAATACAAAGAGGGGCAATGGTGGAAAACACAACTGGCACTAATAGACAGACTAATGTGCATACCTACAGTGAAGAGTTACGTCTGCCCAAAAAGAGGTGGATGAACTTTATTCAGCAAAAAAAAGGAAAAAAGAAAAAAAAGATGAGTCTAAAATCAGTGAAAACTGAGTCTAGTTAGGTCAAACCTCCTCTATGGAGGACCACAAGTGTCATAGAAAAAAGTCATAAAGCATTTTATTAATTGATGTCTAATTGGACAATAAGAAGAGAAACGATTACATAATTTTACAAATTCATTTTATCAATCCATTAGATGGTATAGAGTAAATCACGGGGTATTTCACCAACTGATGTTGTAATAGGGTGATAAAAAGAGGAATTATAAAAAGAATTTTCAAATGAAATACGAATCCATCAATAGATACTTCAAATTAAAAATGGATTTATAAAAAACAACACAAAACAGTCAAAAAGTCAAGTAACAATACAATAATGAATTCCCAAATAAATAGTGGAATTTCAACATCAATTTGAAAATGCAGTTTAAAAAGAGAAATAATTAACTGAATTCACAAATTGAGTTAACAATACATGTTTTAATCAGGCATTCGAAATAAGCAACTCCCTTTCCCCTTTGCATTTCCATTTTCCTGCTGCTTTTTCCTTTCATTTTAGCTTCATCATTTAGCTCTTCCTTTCAGCCTTTCTATGTAGGATTTGTGTGACAATTTTGGGCCGCGCACTGTTAAAACAGGGTAGAACAAATGCTTTTTTCAACTATTTCCATGACACTTGTGGTCCTCCATACTCCACTCCATCTCTGACAATGTAGAGAAACAAAACAGAAATGTAAATGAAAATAACAAATTACCTAGGCTGTTCCTTGTCAACCTAAGGCAGACCCTCTGCTGACTCAGCGTATTTTGATGTTTTTTTTTTTTTGTTTCCCCTCCGTCCCACCAGAGCTAATTCTGGAGGCTCGCTATGGAAACCAGCAGAAGCAGCGCCGCAGCCGCACAGCGTTCACGGTTTCCCAGCTGCAGGCTCTGGAGAAAGCCTTCCAACAGACACAGTACCCAGATGTCGGCATGAGAGAGAGGCTGGCTGTTTGCATTAACCTCCCTGAGGCTCGCATTCAGGTGAGGCAACACGCCACGCAGTAGCCGACTGTGAAGCTGGAACCAATACTGCTATTTGGACAACATTTTTAATTCAGTCTTTTAAAGTGTGTTTCCACTTTAAATGTTTGTAAAGCTCTTTGAAACTGCCCCAAATAAATAAACTGACCTTAGCGTTTTGCCCTCTCTCCCCCAGGTGTGGTTCAAGAACAGGAGGGCAAAGTTTCGTAAAGGTCAGAAGTGCTCCCCGCTCTCCAGAGACAACAGTGTGGAGGAGACGCGACATCGCAGGAAGGTGGGACAGGAGGAAGTCAGGACTGAGGACGAACAGGACATCCTGACATCATGCACTGACAGCAGCATCCCTCCTCGTCCTCCTCCTCCTCCGCATGTGGATAAAAGTAGGGATGTTTGCCCTCCTCTCGCCCCCTCAGACTCTGATATCTCACGCTGCCCCCTCCGACTGCACTCTCCTCCGCTTTTCCCTTTCATGACAGGGGAGCGCTACAGCCACCCACCTCACCAGCCTGTCGTGGGAGTGCTGTCCACTGAGCTCGCCCTCCCCCCGGTGTTCTGGCCCATCATACAGCAGCACAGCTCCGCCCTGGGGGCTCCTCCATCGCCGGTTGCTAAAAACTGCAGCCTCTCCCTTCAGACTGCTGGTTCCAGTAAAGCTGTGCCTCACCCTCACCTGGGGCTGTAGCGGATGTGGACTTATCCCCCTGACACAGTCAGCCAGAAGTTTCCCATTCTTGTGTTACACCTGAGGAAATCCTGTGTGGGAGAGGACGGGGCAACAAGGAAAAGAAGCACTTACTGCCTTGTTCCTGTAAACCTAACAGCTGACAGTGCACAGAATATGAATTTTTATTTAGCAAGTTTTATTGAATGCCTGTCTGTCTAAAGGGATGTAAAGCTGTACAGTCACATACTTTCAGAGTTTTTTTTTTTTTTAGTAGACAAAGTCTAATTTGGGTCTCCTTTAAATTACATCTACAGGTTGTTTTTTGTTTGAAAGTGGTATGAGTTTGCTTGAGGGAGGCTGTTGTTTATTCCATCACGTTTTGGATTCCTGACTTTGTCAATGTCACATTAAAAGATATTGTTGTCTCCTCCAGTATTATTTAGCTGGCTACAGTGCCAAGTAGCTACATGGTAATAATAACGGTAAAAGCATTTGAGAAAAGCTCCTCGTTGTAAAAAAACCACTGCAACATAGAAATGTGAAATAAAATGATTTGTTTCTGAATTCTCTTTTTTTTTCTTTTGGTTTTTGTAGGGCTTAGTGGCACCGCCAGCAACAAATGGTTTATCTACTTATATAAGTTGTCAGATTTTACATGACAGAAATAAAAGAGGTCTGGGCTTTTCCCATGTGCTATTTTTTTTAGCTTGTGAACCAGATATCTACCGTATGATCAAAATTAATCTCTTACATTATTAGTCTGAGATATGAATTAAGTTATGGCGGCAACTTAGGATTTTGTTCATTATCGATCGGTCTGTAAATTATTATATCGATTTATCAATTCATCATTTACTTTATAAACTGACAGAAAGTAGTAAAACAGTGCCCATCAATAGCTGAACCATCCAAATTACTTGTTTTGCCTGACTTACTGTCTAAAGCCTAAAGGTAGCTCAACACCACAGAAGACCAAGGAAACCAGCAAATACTCATATGTTTGAGAAGACTCAGTGGAACGAGTCATTTTTTGGCTTTTTTGCTTAAAAAGTGACTTAAACGGTAGAACAACTATGAAAATTCTTGCCAGTTAATTTTCTGTCAGTCGACCGGCTGGTTAATTGTCAGATCATTTCATTGGCATTTTTACTATCGTATGGGTGAAGTCTTCGGTTTGTTGAACTGTTGAATAAATCTGGTTTAAGTTCCACGTCAGGGCTTCAGCTGTGAGCACTGTGACAACACACAGTATGGGCACAAGTGCAAAATAATTGGATTTGTCAGAATATGATGAAGATAAGATGAAGATGATAGTGCAAGTAACTGTACTGACTCATCATGCTGACTGTGTATAAGGATTCCACCTGTGGCATTAAAAAAAAAATCCATGTATGAGGAGATCACGTTAAGGGCAAGAATTTCCCTATTTTGTGTTAGATTGTCATAGTAAAGCACAGAATTGTGTTGCACACATTGGCCGGACTGGAGGTGTTTGAAGCTCTTCACGCCATCTTAACCGCACTTGTGTCTGAAAGTGTCAAACAAATCAATCAGTCTGAGGCAGGTACTCAGTAAGCTACGCACGCCTGATATTTTTTGCTTTATACACCAAACCAGTTGCGTCAGTTTTTGAGCGTATCGCAGTGACGCTATGTTCTGGTATCGGGAGGCTTAAAGAGACAACAGCGAAATCATAGCAACTTGGGGACAGGAGAAACGAAATGAGAAAGGTACCCGCGGACGAAAAACCATGTCTTCGACTGCGTTTCGATAGCTAACGTTTAAAGGTAACACGCTTTCCGTTGGCGACGGGAATTAAGTCGACAGCTGTTGTGTTTTTTTTAAGACACCGACTCGTGTTTCGTGTGTTAGCTTGCTAAGTGGCTAGCTGCCGAGCTAAGCGGCAAGAGATCCCCGGCTGCCGCTGGCGAGCAGTCGGTTGTTCAGGATTAAGGAGTTGCCCGGGAGTGGTCAGGGTAACGAATATAGCTGGAATCTGAACTCTAAAACGACACTTTCAGGTGAAACAAACAACCCTTTTATTATAACGTTACTCTAGTTGATAGTATTTGTAACAACGTCGCAAGGGACGTTGTTATTAAGCATTTACTAACTCACCAGCGAGCCTAGGGAATATCAATCAATGAACATTTTATGCTCTGTCCTGTTACGACTTGTTCAGTTTGTATTAACGTTAATTCACTAACCGTTAGCTGGCTTGTGTCGTTAACAGACTGGTTAACGTTACCTAGGTTTTTAATCAGGCGTTGGGCCGAGAGGAACGGTGTTTTTGGTAGGTGCTAGCCGGGTTAGCTATGAGACATGTCGGCTTAGCTACAACATGAAGATAAACCTCTACTTTTGATACATTTGCTTTTAATCCTGCATGTATATACCACAAGAAAACAGGTTTATCACAAACAAGTTGGCCACGATTGAACGATATCATTCTGACTTGAGCTTGCTAACTTATGCCGGGATAGCCTGAGAGCATTTGGCCTTGTCCGCCGAACCAGCTAGTGTTACGTTACCGCTAGGTTTTCTGAACACACTTGTCGACGGGGTTTGCTCGTAAGATTTTATTTTCCACTGCTCATCTCGTATCGGAAAACAAACTTGGTGTTAACTTAGAGAACACAGGTATGTTTGTATAACCCTAAATTAACGCTAAATGACAGCTGGTATGCACTGCTCGGTAGCCAGTTAGCTATTAGCTATCATTAACATAAGCTCAAAAAGGCAGGTAATTTGCACCACTGACGAGGAACATTTGGAAATCTGGTCTCGGTACTTCTGTTTAATGTCAAGTGGAAGCTTTTTGTTGGTAGTTGGATTCATATTTGAACGTTTGAAATCGTCTCGCGTCGTGTCAGTGCTAGCTTAACGATAAATGTGGCAAGCTGTCGTTGGAGCCAGTGTCTGCCTAAAGATTCAGTTTGTACAAGATATCATTCATAGTGTTTTTTGTCTCTGTGTTTCCAAATGCCATTCAGTACTTGGAATATACAGTTACTCACTTAATATGTTTTAAACGGCGTGGCAGCTATAACAAACAGGTGACTTGGAAAAACAATACACAACTTCCTGAAATGAGACAGTTAGGACATATGGCCAGCATTGCTAAAAAAGTTACCTGAGACAATAAGTTACTCAGATCTTTTTTGGTTTCTAGGTACACTTCTATGATTTCTTATATTCCTAAATGATCATACTTTTATTTTAAATGCGTGAACTAGTATTGTTTGACCACGTAGGCTAGTGTCTTCTCATGTCCTACAGTATCGTCATTTTACAAGGAAGACATGACAGTGTAATAATTGACTGCATACCTGGCTTATAAATGTGCTCTTTTAGTAGTCAGAACACAGACATACATAAGATTTTCAGTGGATTTTTGTGGACGGCGTCATTACCTCTGCCAAGGAGGTTATGATTTCACCCGCGTCTGTTTTTCTGTTTGTTTGTTTATTCATCAGCAGGATTACATAAAAAGCACTGAACTGATTTGTACCAAACTATGTAGAAGAATGGGGCATGGGCAAGGGAAGAACCCATTAAATTGTAGTGTGGATCTGGTTAAAGGGGAGCATCCAGGAATTTTTTTTATCACTTTCCTTAACATGGCAAGATAGGGCATTTTTCAACATTTGGAAGCGGTATGCGCCCTACTGAGTGCCATTCTAGTCGGTTATTTATTCACACATGCACATGCACATCAAAATGTTTCAGGCTTCAGTGGCTAGTGTAATTTTAATATAGTTTTGCCTCCTCAAGGAAATACCATCTCTTTCATTGTTTGCAGAATAAACCTTTGTAGAAGAGATCAAAATCACAAAGGCAATATATGTGTGAATGACTGTAATAAATATTTAACATGAAATAATGCTCACTCATAATGATGTATTTAGTCCTGTGATGGCTAGAGTAGTTTGTTAGTCTGTCAGATACAGCAGAGCTAGCTGTAGACCACACTGTATCCAAATCCTTCCAATAATATGCTTCTGAATTTTGGAAGTGTTATGATGAGATGAGGCATTACAGCAGCAATTGATCTGTGTAAGTGCCTTTCCATAGAAAAGAGTTGTTACCCATTGCTAGTGCCTGCATTACCTGCTCTCTTCAGCACCACCAACATCTTAGATCATGGACATGGGGGAGTTAGGAGAGCCGCTCTGGACAGAGACGTCTGCATGTGATTGTTTTATAAAAAAGCTGCACAGAGATGGTCAAATTACACTGCTAATGAAAACTGAAATTATGATTGCGGTTGACATCGTCTGTGCCTGGTATTGCTTTTGTAATAGTATAGTCTACTATCTCGTCACTTTTTACCTTTTTTCCATCATTGAAAATCTTTACATAAGTGAAGAAATGTATGTATTTGTTTCTAATCTTGGCCTGTGCAGATCCTTTTACATTGATCTTATTCTGTTAATCTGAAGATCTACACAGCTTCAAAAGCTGTTGAAGAATGAGCCTGAAATTTACCTCAACGTTTCACAACATTAGATACATTAGTCTCCTATATTAAAATACAACTTTGTGATCTGCAAAATCTCTGTAACAAACTGTGTTTTGGGTTATCAAAAATAGGTTTAATTGTAAAAGACATCTTTTTTCTCATGTTTGAGGTCCACTGTGGAATATTTCCGCTCATATTGATTTCTCTATTGAATTTGCCTTGCACCAGCCTGGACCAAGATCTCATTTCAGCTGTAGTAAGGAACAGCCACAGTAGACATAATTTGATCTTCAAGTAAAAGGTTTAAGTTTTTTTTTTTTCTGAAAATGTTAATCTCTTAATGGCCATGAAGTGTCATGGGAACAGATAATGATTGATTGGCCTAGTTTTTCTATATTTTGTCTGATATTGATTGCTTTACAGATGATGCATATATAGTATTTGACAGTGCATTTCATTGCAAGTGTAGAATGGGATAGCCACTGGAGAGGTAGTCTCATTTACAATTAGTAAACATTATGCATGTAATTTTTTTTTTAGATTTTTAAATCTTCAAACAGGCCAGAGGATATTATAGTTTTAAGTAATGAGTGAGGTTAATCTGCCAAGATTTTGTGTGACAGATAATCCACACTCTACATGCCATACATGAAACTCAGCATCATAACCTAGGTTTTGATTTCTGTCTGTTTTTACTTTTGCAGATATCCAGCACATCAAACCCATCTGTTACCTGTCTTTTTCATCGCTGTTTACTCTCAACTCTGGGTTGCCTCGTCTGTTGTGGCCCTGCAACATGGAGTCTGTCCATTGTGTCACTGAAGGCTGACCAAAAGGAATGAGGCACTCCAGGAGATGTTCCCAAGTGGCCTTGTGGATGAAGTAGCTGGGTTTTGGAGTGCTTTTTTATGACTAGTGTATGTGTGTCTGTGGGCACATCCTAGCACAACCTGCCTATTCCTCAGGCAGGGACATGCTACTCTGAGACTGGAACTGGAGAAACACGCAAGAAAGGAGCCCCTCTGTGAACAAGCAACAGGAGGAAAAAGGGAAGCACCTAGCTAAAAAACTGACTGACTGACTCGAGGGGGCACATCAGCTGTAGTTTCAGCTCATTTAACTGTCTTTTGAACCATTGCACATTTTAGCAGCAACACCTTTCCTCTGTCCTTTGAGATCCGTCTCCCTCCCCCTCCTTAAAGTGTCCTCTGTCGTTGTTATTGGAGTTTCTATGGTTTGCATGGCTGGAGAATAACCGTGGAGAGGCCAGGGTATCACAAGCTTATGGATTTTGACAAGAGAGGGGGCAAGGGAGAGACAGAGGAAGGGAAAAAGATGTCTAAGACAGCAGGCAGCAGGACTGGACATGGAGGCCGGAGTTCAGGGACCAATTCTGGAGTTCTTATGGTTGGCCCAAACTTCCGTGTGGGTAAAAAAATTGGCTGCGGGAACTTTGGAGAGCTGCGACTGGGAAAAAATCTCTATACTAATGAATATGTTGCCATCAAATTGGTAAGTGCATCCTCAAGGTTGGTTTATGAACTCAAAATACCATGTGTGCACCGCACTGCTGTTCTGGTAGATCCTATATGAAGAATCCCACTCATCTGATGTTTATTATGCTGTTTCCGCGGTTAAAAACATGTTAAAGGTTTATTTTAACATTGCAACAGACATTAGTGCATTACACTCTTTGACCTAAGCGCGACAGACACAGGAAGTAAATAGGAACTGTCTCCCACCCACTCCTCCTCCCACAGCTTGGTCTCATATACTGTTAATGAGTAAACCATGCTCTGCTTGTGTTATCAAAGAGATGATGAAGAGTAATCTCAGATTAGCCTGGATAATGTTTTAAATTTCATAGAAATACAGGCATTTTTTTTCTTCTTAGTGTTCAAAGTCAAGGCAAACTCAAAGTAAAGGGTCTTTTTCCAGCAGTAACATTTTTAGTTCCTTGAATTGGGTCTTACAAGTGTGGTAAGGCTTACTTGCTGAGCTCTAGGGTGAATTTGATGCCTTAAAGGTTTTATGAAAAACAATATTCTTTGTAAAAGCTGAATTTTCAAACTATTCCACATTTTCCTCAGTCAGTGGAGATCATGTCAAATCATTTGGAAGCTTTTCCTCTAATAAGCTCACACCAAACCTTATGAGCACTCAATCATTTACTGTGTCTTTTTGCTTTGAGTAAGCATGAATGCCCCCCCCCCCCCAGAGCCACTGGTTTAGTAGCATTTAGGCTGCGAAAAAACCACATTAAATATCAAGGCCTCTTTGTTTACTGATTGTTAGATTCTACAGCAGCCAGTGACTCCTCAACCATTTCCTCTGCATATAAACCTTTCTCTTCACATCTTTTCTTTGCTAAAAAAATGTGTTGCCACTTGTAGCACTTTGATCACTGGCAGATATGTTTTTTTTTCTCTGACAATGTCTCCATGTAAGCTAGGCCTAACTCAGACTCTAGTTAAGCAATCATACTGAAACTGACGGGGAGCTAGGCGTCATCTCCACCACAGCTACACTGATCTGTGTATGATTATCCTTACATTTGTATCTCCCAGGGAGGTCATTATCTCCCAACGGGCAGCCACTGAAGGCCTTGCTAACTATATAGAAGACAGAGGTTAGCAAGCAGCTGTAATTGCAGTTCTGCTCTCCTCTGAAATCTTTAGCTGTGCTTGCTGCCTCTCCCCCCTTGCCTGTGAACCCTCCCATCTGTTTGGGTATTTTTATCCCCGTGGTGTCCAGCTATATCTGGATCTGGCATTAGGGCCATAACACTGCTTCATGGATCTTGTGGCCCACTGGACCCAGGATTTTTCTGAATGTATAATGGTGAGAGGGGGAAGCTTGCTAATGGTGTAAACAAGCTCGATTAGGCCTGGCTATATAGTGGGGCCTGATTGTGAGAGAGAGGGTTTATTTGGTATTTCATTTTCAGACTAATTCCAGATGGAGATTAATGTTTTCTTGTTGTTGTATTTTTGGAGCTAAAATGATTACTCCAATTTTTTTCCTTTTTCACAATAATTATCTATTTTAGGTCTACATTTTCAACACAAACCAAATAGGACTGTTATTTTTAAGTTTAAGTAGTTTTGACTTGTATACTGGTGTTGCTGAGCCTGACATGGAGAGTGCTTCACCCTCGTCGGTTCTCAGGATAACCCCAGACTCTAACACAGTTGTTTGTCCACATGTTTCTGTCTGTCCCTGGTCTCACAGCTCCTCGGGGTAACCCAGTGAATGTCACTGCCTGTCCAGTAGGGCTTCTGTTTGGTCAGAGGCTGTTACTGAGGTCCTGCTTCTTGCCTAAAACAAATAACATCCCTGTTATCTACGCCCACCTGCTAAAATGCCCATAACACATGCTTGACATGACTAGTGCCTCTTCTGTTTTCTGTCAGTCATTTCAGTGGTAACTGCTTATTTGTAGATGTACAGCATAAAACCTAAAATAATTGTTGATATTGTGATGTGCCAGAAAAATGCTATTGATAGTGTTTATTACATGTTGTACAGTTTGATAGAATTCCCTTTTAACTGAATGAGAATAAATATGATATGATATGTCAGATTATACAAAGATCATTTCCTGTGAAATAAAGTAGTATATTAGGGCTGCAACTAATGATTATTTACAGCATTGATTCATCTGAATTTTTCAGTTTAATAACCAAATTAGTCTATAAGAGTTAGAAAGTAGTGAATAATGCCCATCACAATTTCCCAGAATTCAAGAAGACTGTTTACATTGTTTGTTTTTTCCTCACCGGTTAGTCCAAAACCTATTTAATTTATCATTATATAAAAAAGAGAGAGGAGCAAATATTTAAATTTGACAAACTGTAATCAAATAATGTTTGGAATTTTGGGTTGATACAAGATTTAGATTACTAATAGATTATTGTAATAGTTGGTGATTCATTATCGGTTGTCCAGCTTCTTGACTGAACAACTAATTATTTCAGCTTTAATATAGACTCAGATGTAGACTAATGAGCTGCAAAGATTGGTTGCTTAATCAACTAGAAAAAATTTATCAATTGCTGACAGTTGCTGATTTTTTTTATTTTTTTTTATTTTTTGGAGGAAAATGCCCAAATTGTATTGGTTCCAGTCTCTCAAATGTGAAGGGTTGATTCTTTTCTTTGTCTTGTCATAGTTAATGAAATATCTTTTGGGTTGTGGTTGGTCAAAACAATAATTTAGAGCTTGTAACTTTGGGATCAAGCAAATTGCTCTTTTTTTACAATTTCTTGACATTTTATGGACTAAAGGAGTAATCGAGAAAATAATCAGCAGATTAATTCATAATAAAAAAAGCTGTTAGTTGCAGCCCTATAGACAACAATCCCTTCCAATACTCCCCTAGTCATTAAAGTCAAGAAGGGCCAATATAAATTCTTAACTGACCAACTGTTGGTCTTAGGGAAACTCTTAGTAAGTTTGTCAATTATTATTTTGTGACTGGTTGATAAAGGTTGTTGATCTACCAGGAAACCAATAAGGCAGTGGTATGGTATAATTCCTCTTTCTTTGAATAGCAAAGTGTAATTTGTTATCTGGTTGGTTAAAACTAGTTTAATCTTTCATTTGTTGTAATGTAATGAATTATGTATGTTTAGCTCCAAATTATGGCACATAATGATTACTAAGTGTTGAGATGGTGCGTTATGTGCTGAGTGTCCTGTGTGCCGACTTGATGAGTTGGGCTTTTGGGTGGTGGCTGCTTGCACCTGGGACAAAGGTGAATGCCAGTGTCACCCTGCTCCACCACGTGATAGCAGAGATAGAGCTGTATGGCAGGCCAGTGCAGTAGATCCTCTGTCAGTGGATCTGGAACTGCTGTGAATGTTGCTGCAAAAAGCAAGAGTGAAGGGGGAAACTGCTGAGTGCTGAAAGGTCGTCTTTGTTAGCAGGCCTTGTCAACACACAGTGGGTCAGTCTTTGGTTCAGCTGGGTGCTTTCTCACACTGACAAATGCTTGTGTGATGGAGGCAGGACTGTATAGCCGCTGCTGTAAGTACACTGCAGGCTTTACTCCCAAGGGGAGATTCCAGTGTCTTAAAGAAACAGCAGCATTTCGTGGCAGCTTGCTGTTGTGGCATGCTGTAGAAACTATTACCCATCAACCTCAATTAAAGGCTAAAGCAACAACACCATCTCTGTCAATATACTCCCTGGCATGGTGACATAACTGTCCACTGAGAAAATGACCATCTAATCCTCTTTTTCCTCAAAATGTTTTGCCCAGTACTGTGTTCTGCTACTTTTATTTTAACACATTATTTTGTGTAGTGCGCTCTCTCTCTGTCATTTTCTGATACTATCTTCAGGGTTTTGTCTTAACAAAGTCACTGCCCCCCTCTTAACCCCATCATTGTTTTTGCCTTGTTTGCAAGACACATTCACAAACCCTTCTTATCAATTCTTTGGGGTCAGAAATCCAGTTGAATCCATCTTCACTGACATTTCCACCAGTCCACTCTGTCAGCGTGACAGACTTTACAGCTTGTATTCCATTATTGGTCATTCATTAACAGAAAACAGGTGCCTGTGAGACATACCACCTACTAAACTGGTATTATCAGTAACAAATAATAAACCAGTTAGAGGCTCCTCTTTGTTGTGATGACTGTGTTTGACTAAGACAAGTGGCTTTAATATTTTCTCAACATGGGAGGAGAGTAATAAGCGAATGTTATATTGTTGAGACTTATTGTACAACACGGTGCCTCCCTATAGCTCAGGGAGAGGGGGCTGATATTGCGGTGACCACCTAGGGAGACAAACACAGTCAACACAGAGACTTACTGTGCATTGTTTACCAGCCATGTACATTCATAGCAGAGTTTTACCCTATGTAAGTTGATAGTGTTTGTTCAAAGCAAGGCTAGATTTCAGACTAGTAAATGGGATTGCCCTTTGCCACCCAAAAATACAATGGTATTACAGGCTTCTTATTTTTAGCCTGCAACCTCAATTGGTCCAGTTGAAATGACAAGTGTCACCGGTAGACTTTATCAGCCACAGCTAATTAAGGTTAATTCCATGAGTTGGCCAAAGTACAAAATTTAAGTCTTGGTTGTTGTCTGACTGGGAAATGTGCTCTGCCGATGTCTGTACCATTTAAACCCAAGCAAAGATATTTACTAAGATGAAGACACACAACTCTTTCCTTTTGGTATTCAAAAAGATACTGGACTGCGTTTTTGCTATTTCAAAAAAAGACAGAGTGGATTGTTGCGAAATGATCTAGCCGAGTGCATTATGTAAGTCAGAGACAACCTAATTAACTAGCTAATTTTGTAGTCAAATGTGAATAACAACTGGTAGATGACCAAAAATAACCAGAATCTCAGTTAAATCGTTAAAGCTTCACTAATTGATATTTTTATGCAACATCAGGTCAAATAACTATTTGTAGTATGAGAGATGTCACTTGTATTGACGAACCTACAAAAAACCATCACCCGACTTGAAGTTTCCCTCAGGTCTTTGGATTGTTTTAGTGTCTTTAAGCTCTTTGTTTTGGTTTTAAAGCGCTGTCATCAGCATTGTTGAGCAGATAAGTGCACCAGCCATACCAGGCAGCTGCACTAGCAAAAAATTTCTGATAAATGCATTGTGCACTTATCTGCTCAACACCAAGTGGCACATTTCCAAAGTTTGCAACTAGTAGGACAATATAGTGGAGCATAGATGTGCTTAAACAGAGCTACAAGAAGAGTGAATATTGGGCTTAGTTTGTTTTTCAAGTTGCCAGAAACCCTACTCCAAATGAGGGCTAATATTGCTCCATGTGTGCTGGATAGACGTGTTTACCAACATTTTAGTCATAACAACTTTTTAAGGCAATATGTAGATCATGTTTGCAGTGTTTAGTGTATTGTGTCATTCTGCTCCCAAGTGGAAAAACAATAAAATGGCCTTTAAGTATTTAAGTGTGTTGCTTCCAGAGAGTACCTATATGCTGTATGGTATGTAACTGTGCTGTATGTATGGTGAAGGATGGATTGCCTCCCTTCTCTGCCTTGTTTTCTCTGTTTGAGTCACTGATGCAGAGGCATAAGAGGAAGGCAGCTCATATGAGTGAAGCCACTCACAGTGCTGGTCAGCCGTGATGCTCAGAAGGAAATCTGAGGTGTTGTATTCAACTCTCTTGTTTGCCTCCCACTCTAGCAGTCTAACTCAGCAGCTTACACCAGCTTGCCATGAGGCAGTTGTAGAAGGACTGTGAAGCCACAAAAGCTCAATAAGCATGTTTGGCCGGAATTAAAGTGACATTTTGACGATTTAAGGTCTTTCCTACCCTGCTCAGGCTCTCCAGAGAGCATGCTGGGCAGGCTGAATGAATAAATCCTTGGATGTTAACAGCATGTAAAACCCTACCCTCAGTCAACTAGCTAATGCTCAAAAGAATCAGTAACCAGTGTGTGTCCGTGTGCGTTCACACGGACACACACGGTCATACAACCTTCACCGGAGAGGAGACTCTAAGACATTGGTTACTTAAGAGTAGTAACAAAATGGTGTCTGTTTTTATATAAAAATATATGTGTGTAAATTGCGACGGCGCAAAAATAGGTTTGAATATGGTGTAGGGTGTGTGCCTGTAGAGCAGTGAGTGCTGTCTAATTGTACCTTCTAACTGTACATCCCGGTTCATGGAAAAGCAGTAGTCATGTTTTTTTTTTTTAAAGGAGTTAAACTGACACTGTATGTGTCTTGTATTTTCTAAATTATATGTCATGTTTAAGACTATAGCCATAGTTAACTAGTTTCTCGCATTTTCTCTTTTCTGATTATGGTGACTGCCATGAATTTATACTGCACTGTTCTTTTTTAACTTTCTTTATAACATCATAATTGAAGTGGTAAAATAGAGGCCAAAGAACCAAACCAGAGTCAGATGATGGTAATTTAAAAAGAGCTGAAGCTAAATTGACCTCAGGTCTATTTTGAGAGTTTGCTTTGCAAGACAAAACGGCAAGGTTTGAGGTTAGAATTAAACCAGCTTCATACCATGTAAGAAATTAAAATATGTTGCTGCATTGCTTTGGTTTGACAGGATATGCAGTGCAGAACAGAAAGAATAGAACGGTGAGATGATTTTTTTGTTGTTGTGTTGACTCTAGTTGAGCATATTAGCTTTGAAATCAAACAATAGGCCTTTTTCACAGCAGAAATTTTGTTCTATGTGTAATTAATGGTATTAATAAGGGTTGCTGTCCATTTACCTAGTCCAGGGCCCTGCTGTTTTCCGTGTTGGCTAACAGACATGGCTTACTCGCACACTTAAAAGGAAAAAAGCCACCATTAATGGTAATAATTAAACCTGTGCTGTTCCTGCTATGACAAGTCAAAAATTCTGCTGTGAAAAAGACCTATGACTATCCTAAAATCCAGTTTTCATATGAGGGAAAACAGCTACGTCAGGGGAATGGCAGGATTTCTAGCCATTACTACACATACACCCCAATTTTAGGGGAGTAAATGTTTTCGAATAATTAAAATTTGGTTGAAAATGCAGTTAGTGACATTCTCTGAACAGGAGGTATCCTCTCTGATGATGATCTGCCAGGCCAGTTCTAAAGCCATCTTCATTCCTGCCTGCTTCAGGAGCTATTTGCCTTCATACATTGTTCATCCTATTCGGATGTGATACTCTTGATGCTGAAAATTAGCACTTTAACCTCACTTTTAAATTTCAAACCGAAAATAAAATATTCAACAATGGAAATAACTTGCTTTCCTACTATTTAGTGAGTTTACTGTGTCATTATTCCTAGTTTATGTCAGGACCAAACAAGACAATTTAAACTGGGTGCTGGCTCAAATTTAAACAAATCAAGGGGTACACAATACAATACATTATACTTACGCCATGTCTCGCTCTTCTGTTAAATGACAAATGAGACTTGCCTCTTGGGGTCATGTCAGTGGAACTTCCCATGACTGTGATGATCACTGGCAACATTGTGTTGCTGTTTTTGCCCTCCCCTGACTGTAGCAGCTGAGTTCAGCACATTTTTAAAGAGCTAGTTCAATTTTCACAGAATTTTGAAACCTGCTAATTTTACTAGTGCATGTAAGTTGGCTGCTATTAGAGCTTTTGTGTTTTTGGGGGGGATTGAGCGCTGATACATTACATTGACAGCAGCTTTTCCAAATTCCTTAGTCAATACCCATTTCCATTACGAACATCAATTAACATCAAAATGTTTATAAATACATTGCAACTCTCTTAGATCCACCCAAGGCCTGATAATTATACCATACCTTGTAATTCTAACTGCTCTGGAAGCCATCTTGAGTGTTGATAATGAATAACATTATACACTAATTGTCCCGATGAAATCTCTCCATTCATTTAGTTATACCAAACCTCTCCCACAGCCTTTCAAAGGTAGAAAATGATGACAATATTTCTGAATTGGCATTTGAAGTGAACCTAGGTCAAAAGTCAGAATTACCCCACTCCAGTCATGTACAAAAGTGTGCTGTAGAACATACAATAGATGTCTTCTTCTAGCTAATTCAAGCTGTGACTGATTATCACACTGGGTTTTGGGAGGCAGCTGATGGCTCCATCTGGGTATGTTAAATCTGAGCTGTAACTGGAGAAGTGCTGGACACAGGCCAGCTGTTGCTCTCTGACACCATTCACTCCTTAACACAAACTCCCAAGCCATAGACACCTCTGATCATAAAGACTGCTTCGATAGAGAAACACACACACCACACACCCTTCAGTCTTATCCCATTTGTTTCAGTCTTAGTTAGTGTCATTAATTCTCCTATGAAGACTGCCAAGTAGAGATGGACTATGTTGACATTTGAGTTGTTCTGTCTAAAATGAGATGAGTCACATTGCCAGTTGCATTTTGTGAAATGGTTTACTGGGAGTCAGGCAAAGGTCGGGGTCTATTCTGGTCCTTATGCATAATGCTGGGTCTGTTCCCCTGGACATGGCACACACAGGCATACATATGCACATGATGAGTGTCACACTGGCTTTTAATAAACAACAGAGATGTTTTTTTTTTATGTGTTACATTATATCAATTCAGCTTTCTGTTTTACTGTACCATGCTCTTAAAATGCTGGATCTTGTATTTCATCACAACATGGCATCATGTGTCTAGTAAGACCCCGCAACTGGATGTGTGAAATCAAGAATTCTTGAATATTGGCATATTTATAATTTACAAAGGGTAATATTAAAAAATAATAATTTATGCAATTGTTGACTGTAGGATGGTAAATAACAATTATTTGCGTTATTTTTTCTTGATTAATCTTTGTTTCATTAAATGTTAGGAAATAGTGAAAAAGGCCTTTAACATATTTAAATTTAGTATGTCCCAATCAATTATTTATTTATTTATTTTTTTGGACCCCAATCATGGTCCGAGTCCTTCAGTAGAGGGTGTCTGCTGATACTGAGTCTGATCCAGTATTTACCTAAACGTGGACTAAATATCTATCTGCCACTTTGAAATAACAGTTATAGCGTAATAAATCTGACAGATTAATATTCACAAGCTCCTTGATCCAAATACTGATGATCCTGGTTCAAAAATATTAAGTTCATAAGTTTATGGAGCTTCTTCCCTAACAAATGATTATTGGTTGAGTACAAACACCAGCTACTGAGAGCATTTTAACCAGAAAACAGGCAAGTTAAATTCTGGCCTGTTATCAAGTTATTCATGAAATTAATGTTGATTAATCCATTATCAAACATGGTTCATTTATTTTTCCCACCCATCAACTAATCATTTTATATCTAGTTGAATATAATTGAAAATGACAAGGTGAGTGAAAACTGCAGCAAAATGAATGGTTCTTGAGTTAGAAGATAATTATGATCACAGTGATCAACAGAATAAGACTAATTATTAATGTGAATATAAATAAATAAACAAACAAACATGACATTTTAGATGGTGTGTTTGCACAGGCAAAAAGGGCTGGAAATTTTTTTATAGTTTTGTTTCCATCAGTCAGATATATCACATGATTTGTTGAAATTTCTAAGTTTGTATTTAGTTTTGAATTCATAGCTTGAGTTTTGACCAGATATTAGATATACAACACACAGTATTTAGGCTGTGACTGTGGTTCAATGTTGTTGCATGCCTGTTATTTGCTACCCTTTTATGTTCTTCTGATTACAGCTATCCTTTATAGTTTTCTTTTTTCCTCTTCATTTGATGGCCATTACTCCATCCAGTCACTGAGGTCAATACTGATCTTTCTCAGCTGTGTTGGAGCAGAGATCAGATTTAGCTTAGATGACATCATATGCAGAGTTGGTTAATCCCAGGAAGAGGACTTCATGTGGCGCTGATGGCTTGCTCCATCCCCACAACTCTAAGGACAAACAAACTACCACAGGTTAAAATACAGAAACCACCGTCTAATCCGCGATGACATAATCACATATTTGTATAAGCTTCAAGTGGGTTTTTTTTCTTTTCTTTATTCCTTCAAGCAGGATCCTTGAAATGGAATGTAATATTTCATCTCACACCCATCCCCAGCAAAAAGATTTGATCTTAACAGATCAGCATTTGCTGGCAGCACTATTACCAACAAATCTGTGAGCTTTTTAGCTGTGAGCAGCAGGCTAGTATTAGTCAGTTATCACTATTTCTGTGTCCCTCTTGTCTATTGTCTCCTCCATTGTCGTTTTAATTTGATTGAGAAGCCAGCCGGTAATGGTGGCTGTAGAAACTGTTCTATCTGATTGTTGTATTTCATGATTACAGGCCCTACGCCTGTAAACATGAAATACAACAATCAGAAATGTTGCATCTTTGTCCCATATTCGCATTTGTAGTAAATGTGAATATGGGATAAAGATGCAAGAAACCACACTTCTGACAGCATATAGGTTAATAAAGTTAACTCTAATATTCATTTGAGTAGCAGTTGAAAATTACTGGCTCAATTGCTCTTAGTTTAAGTGACAAAGCGTACAGACTTTTTGTCAAACAAAAATTGGATACACAGAGACAGCTCAATCCTGCAAACCATAACTGTAAATATGCAGACACACAAGATAACATAACAGGTCTTAAAATAGCAATCTGCAACTAATTTGATAATCGATTTTATTGGTTCAATCCTTATTTTAAACCAAAAAAGTGAAAAGAATGACAAACATTCTCAAGTTCCAGGCTCTCAAATGAGAGTATTAGCTGATTTTATTTGTCAAATCTAATTGTAGACGGAATATCTTTGGGCTTTCAACAGGTTGGCTTTGTTAGACTGTTGGACTCTGGGAAGTTTTTTGACATTTCATAGACTAATGATTAATCAATTGATAGAAATAATAATTCGGAGATTCATTGGTAATGAATATAATTATTAGTTGCAGCCCTAGTAACATGTGTGTATGTATGTTCTGTCATTCTAATGTCAATCAGTCATAAATTGATGGTCTCATGCAGAGATCTACCATACAAGGACAGTTTGGTTTCAGATATATTGAATCTACATACACTGAAACACAGATGGCTGCAGTGTGGAACAGCTGAGGCGGAGAGGATACTGTAGCAGCAGGTCAGACAGGGAAGGGCCCTTCTGGCTTGTGGGTCAGCTGTCCTGGACACAGGCCAGCACCAGTGGCGAGCCTGCAGGACAAGCAAACCACCAGTGCTTGACCAGTTAAAGCTAAAAATAGACATCAATTAGAACGATAATGAAGTGGAAGCAATATATCTCCTCAAATGTCACAGCAGCGTTCTCTCCCATATAGGATCTGATATTGCCTATTTACACTCATCTTGTTATTTACTGCACACTTGTGGCTGCAGTAGGCTATTGTCTCTGGAAGCTAGGTTGACTACCAGCCATTGCATCTATTGTTTCTGTCATTTTTGTGGGCGGGGCCATGACCCATTGACAAAAGATAGGGCTTGTTCAGCAGAGTGGGGGAGTAGCATTTTTTGGACTTTTGCACATGCGCATTGTTGGTAATCCTGGGATCTTTGATGGGTGACTAGCTATAGCTAGCTACAGACAATTGTGCTTGTCAAGCTGCCCTTGACCTAGCTTACACCATTTTGAGATCAGTTATGACATATGCACGCATTATTCTACACATGTGCAGATGCGTATAAAAACTGTACTTGTGCATTCGAAAATTACCAGTCTTTTCTTTCTAAGCGTTAGGAGGCAAGCAAATTACACTTAATTTATCATCTTACACTGGTATAAGTTGTCTTACTAATCACCTTGGTCAACATGTGTGACGTTGAGGAATTTGGGTATGTTGTGGAGCAATTTTTGACAACTCATTTTGCGAGAGTTCACAGGCATATTTACTCTATTTACATATTTACAGTTTACCATGTAACAGAATTCCCAAGCCTTCTGCTTTTTAGTTATCATATTAATATCTATTCCTTTCTGTTAATCAAGGTGTAGGGTTTTCTGTGCAAGATCTGCAGTAAGTTTGAGAAGTTTGAGACGGCATATTTAGGCAAGAAAATTCATGATTCTGCATTGTCACAGCAGTATGTCATCGCCAGTTAATGGTAAATATTAAGATTACCATAAACATATACATGTGTGTGTGTTTATTTATATATGTATGTATGTATGTATGTATGTATGTATGTATGTATGTATGTATGTATGTATATAATATATGATAAAGATATTTTTCCTCTATAGTGCACATTTGATATGTTAACTGTCAGTTCAAAGGAATAATCGTAATACTTCTTTGGCCTGGATGGAATGCAGAAAGGTGAATATGTCCAGGCAGAGTGTGGCAAGATGCAGGAGAGACACTTTCAGCACATGAAAGACAACCAGCACAGAATCACGAGACAGGACAGGCCCTGAATTAAAGAGAGATTTGCTGCTACTAATGAAATGAAAATGTTTGTTTTAGTCGGGTCCATTTTTCTCATCTGTTTAGTTAGGGATGGGAATTGAGAACCCGCTCCAGTCTAGAACTGGTTCCAGATTGTCCGAACCACTGGAATCGTATGCCTCAGAGCTTATCATTTACTTTTATTGATGCCTGCGGGTTTTTCTGAAAGTTACGCATTGCAATACAATGACGTCAAAGTCATGCGTCTATGCTGCTGGAAACTTGCAACCGGAAGGAGTTGTAGTAGAGAGGAAGAAACAGTCCAAAGCGTGGTTTCATTTCACGGAGGAAGATGACAGTGCGGCAATTTCCAAACATAGGCTCTACTTGGGCAGCCAACCCAGGTGGATTAAGACCCGCCCCGGTGGATAAAATCACTTTTCAAACTAACTACTTTAAGGCCACACACATGTCTGAGTTGTGTGATCTGCAGTAACTGAGCGGAGACTAGAGGCTTTTCTGTGCACAGCTGCCTAGCTAGCCTGCCTGTATGTGAGGTGTGAGGTGAGGTGAACTTCAATCAGCCTGTGGGAAACTCTGCATTGCATTGTATTTGACACTCTACGCTCGAGTGGCAATGCTTCCCAACTGAGCAGCATGTCCGATAAAGAGGGTAAATA
The DNA here is from genome assembly GCF_016859285.1 of Xiphias gladius. NCBI lineage: Eukaryota > Metazoa > Chordata > Actinopteri > Istiophoriformes > Xiphiidae > Xiphias > Xiphias gladius. The sequence continues at coordinate 9,691,409 of NC_053405.1, forward strand.
TCCTGTTATAATAACATTAGTGCCACACAGGCAGGCTTATCAGATTTTTTTTCTTGGACTAAGAAAACCTAAATGAAAACGAATGCTGTACAAATATTCTCTAATTTCATTGATTTTTTTATATGATGACAGACAGACTGGTGCTACAGCTAGCCCTCAGGCTACAGCCTGTGTTCGGACTCAGAGATGATAAAACAGTTACTGTGTTGATGCTGAAAACCTGTGCAGTTCTACTTTTTTTCCACACACAGAATAGATCAGGAATCGTTAAGGGAATGGATAAAGAAGCTTACCGTTAATCAGAATTGATAATGGAACTGTTATCGATTAAAATCTCATCAATTCCCATCTCTAGGTGTAGTAAACAGCTGAATGGCACATTGAGATGGTGGTGAAAAAGTGACTTTTGATGTCAAGGCCACGTAATGATAAGAATCTAGAAAAAACTGTTTTGCTTCCGTTTTTTCCGGAAAATGTTACAGCGCTGTCTCCATGGAGAAAGCAACAAAGTGAGGTGAAGGGTGTAGCTGACTCTAATTTGTGAGTATAGTTTTAAGAGGAAATAAACCCTGAATACTATTCCCTTGTACCATATTGCTTGAGCCCTCCCCTGACATTGCCATGTCAGGGGAGGGCAAGCCAGCCCAGAGAGCAGATCAAAAAATATCTATGTGCAGGAGCTAGGAAAAATCCTTGTCCTATGCAAAAATGTTACATCAGACATTTGCAGACATTTGGCCCTGGTCATTTACAGAGCCATTGCTTAGCCCATCTGCTGGGCATAGAGATGACTCTTAAGTACGCAAAGCTGCCATAAGCCTCTGTTTCCTATTGTAAGCTGTTTTAAAGGGTCCTGTGGGTTGGTGCCATCTGCTTTGATTCATTATTTATATATATTATATTTTCTTTCCCTCTCCTCCCTGGCATGACCTGACTTGTGTGATACGTGATCGTTGTCCGTGTTCATGTGGGAGGTGGATGACGCTACAGCAGTTCCCCGCTCTGCCTCTCAGACCAGTCACGTGTTTCCTCCCACGGGCTTCTTCTCCTCTTTATTGCCTCTTCTCTTTAGTTTCTACCGCCTTGCATGCACAGTAGCTTCCTACTTCTCTGGCAGTTCTTTGTTATTGGCATCATGTGAGAGCATGATGCTTAAATGATTTTTTTCCATAGGTTGTAGAAAAACATTTGTACTGTGTGTGTGTGAGGTTGAGAGAGAGAGAGAGAGAGAGAGATCATCATAGTTTATTGTGGGGAAGCTTCACAATAAACTTATGTTCTCTATATTTTACACAGCATGGCATCATGTGGGAACAGGAGCATGCATTTGTTCTCCCATGGATTGTAGAAAAACATGTATGTAGTTGCATCATTCATCTTTATTACATGTTTGATGTTTTTGCTCAAATTATTATAAGCTTATGCATATATTTATCTAATTACATTATTTGTGTATGGCTGCTTTTTCTTCTTTTTTGCTTGCAAACCGAAATTGAACTGTTAAACTACATAGTTCCTCCAGTGTTTGCCAGAAGTTTGGTATTGTTCATAAGATATAACTTTATTTTACTATGTCCTATGACCTTTTATCTGTTTCAAAGTGACTACTTGACAAAAAGTGCTGAAACTATCTAAAACACCTTTTAGATAAACTTAATTGATTAATCTTTTGGTAATGTAAATTAAGTTTGCTGGTATAGTTAACACTTCCCCAAATTACTTCTCTATAAAAGGACTACCATTGAGTTCACATTAAGACATATCTATTGTGTGTTGCATTATAGTGTTGAGGTAGTCGATTAACACTAGGTAACACATCATAGCAAATAAACCAAGTATAACAGAAATGTGTGGTGGCTAGAATCCAGAGTGGATATGGTAGCTGGTTTATATAAAACTGAACACCACTGTCTAGTTGAAAAACAAAGAAATGTTGAGACTTTCTAAGTTCTTTCTTTTATTGGATCAATAATTTTAATGAATCGATCAGCTGTTATGTCCTATAGAACGGAAGCAAAGAGAAAGTTGAGGATTGGCTGAAGAAACCTTTTTATTATTTCCACAATTTTGACCAGTGATTAAAAGGAGCTATGTAGGGGATAATTTGGCAGACAGGCATGTAGTAAAGCAAGGTTGGCCATCTTTTTACCACCTCTGCTAAACCATCTGATGGAATCCTGAACTAAAACCACAGAACATACTGTATCGGACTGAGAACGGTCATCATAAAACGATAGGAAGTCGTTCACTGTGTTGAACATGGCTCATACTTCCTACGTACTAGCAGGGCACCAGAAAAAAACAGACAAACACCAGAGAAAATTATCCTGATTTGATAAAGGCCTAATGGAGTGAATGTGGGAGCTTAACAGCCTGACGGCTTTCTGTTTGTCATTTAAAATAGAAGTGCTTTGAAATTAAATGCACATGGGAAACAACTTTTAAAATTAAATCTCACTCGAAACAATTTTTTGAGAAGTTGCTAGGCTAAATAAAGTTTTAGGCATTTTCATATTTTTGTATGTAGAGTAGCAAGCTTAATACACAGAAGGCTTGCTTCACTCTCCTTGTATCTTTCATAAGTGGGGCTGGTTACTGATTGATCTGCTGATTATGAAAGGTCAGAAAAGAGTGAAAAAGGTCTGTTTTAATTTCCCACATTTTAAGATTATTTTCTTCAGATGTCTTGTTTTATTTGACCAACAGTCCAAAACTTAAGAGTTTCATATTTTATTATGGATAACAAAGAAAACCATTGAATCTTCACATTTGAGAAATTGGAACCAGCTAATGTTTGGCATTTTTTGCTTCAAATATGACTGAAATGATTATTTAGATTATCAAAATAGTTTTGGATTAATCAACTAATTATTGCAGCTGTGTGTGTCACTGTTTTACTTAAATGCAAACATCACCAACATTTAAATTTTACTTGAGTGTGTCACTTACAACAGAGGTAAATCCTATGTTTGGCAGTTTCATAATGCCTGGCATATCAGAGCTTAATATATCAGTTTGACAAACAGGATAATGTACATCTTTGGACTCATGTAAAGCCAGTTTTGGTTGGCAGTGTTTAAAAAGGGGAGTGCATACTGCCATTGTGAAGAAGGGCATTAGCACAGGCTATGGCACAGCTATTGAAGATTAAGGAAAGGAATTAAGTTTGGTGTGTGTTTGTTCTCTCCTCCTCACGTTTGTCTATAATGCCCTTGTCATCATGAGAGTGGGGCTAATCAGATTACATTTTAGGTTGTAAAGCTGAAGCTAGCGATATAATGAACAATATGTCCTGTTGGGTTGATTATCAGCCATGTCATCACTAAAGCCTGCTGTTCACCAGCTGGAACTGCTCTTTATCCTCTCACATCCCACAAGTCTGACCCGAGACTTAATTAAAGTTCTATTAGGCATTAAAATAAGGAAAAAAAATGTACTGTAGGTATTTAAGTTAATTGCAGGCCGAGGTAATCATGGTGATGTGTATGCAAGGTTGTCACTCTCAAACTATTTTCTTCCCTAAGGCTAAGACTCTTAACACAGTCATTTGAACACTTGTGTTGTTCTAGTGACTCCTTCTAATTAGCCTTTTTGTAGCAATTACACAATGTTATGTTTTCTTAATTGAGAATAGTTTTCATGGCAGGGTTAACTGAGCCAAACAACAAACAATGTGTCATTGTAGATAAAGCAGGGTATCTGCAGGATTTGAAAGGTCTTAAAAAGCACTGATTTCAGTTTCCCCAAATAAAGACCTCAGAAGGTGTTTCAAAAGGTGTTAAAAATTTATTTTACAAAGGTCTTGAATATTTCTTCTAGCCTCTCGTTGGTAGTAATGTTACTGATAATTTTTTTTGTATGTGATTTTTATCAAAAACTAGCTGGAAAATCCTCTGTACTATTGTTGTAGACCTAACACAAAATCCACATGTGCATCCTAGATACATTTTCTATTTTAAAATCGATTAATCGATCCATCCATTCAAATTTCCATGTTCTGCTATTTATATAGGTCCAGGTTGAATTTAATGGTTAATTAATTATATTATTAGGAGTTATTGTTATGTACTGCTGGGAAGTGCTGACAATAATATATAATTGTCATTAAATTCAGGTACATTGTAAGTAGAATTACATTATACTTAGTGCATGAAAACTATAAAAAATATCAATAATACCAGCAGGGACATTTTTCTTTCTTTGGCCAGTGTGACTGTGATATTACATTATTATTATTATTATTATTGTTATGTCTTAAACTTAATGAACCCTACAGAAACCCTGTAAAGAATGCTGACGTTGTGCATTAGCTGACTTGTGTGCTACGTAATATTTTACACTCTCCTTCTCCCTTTTTTTCCCTTCTTTTTCAGGAACCTATAAAGTCCAGGGCGCCGCAGCTCCATTTGGAGTATAGATTTTACAAACAGTTGGGAAATTCAGGTAAGAGAGATGCCAGCTGTAGATTATTAGTCACTGATAAACAGCAACATAATGATGAGTTGAACATGAATTGGCCTTTTTCACAGTAGATTTTGCTGAGTTGGAAGGAAAAACTCACACATCATATTCAGAAAGAGGGACACAGATGATCATGTCCACCAAGTTGGATAAATGTGATAACACTAGTTGGATAAATGTAATAACACTATTTACATGTGAAAATGACTTCCACTCATGTGTTTTCAGGTCGTTTTCGTTTTGATGGAGATGTTAAAGAAGACAACATTATTACTATCACAGTGATTTTAATATGGTTTTTATATAGTTAAATTGGCTAAGGGTTATTTGAAGACTGAGCAGGTTGCAGTACTCTCACCTGGTTTTGTCTGGTTAGCTTGCAAGAGTGCTAGTTCTGCGTGTTAAATAAGGTAATGGCAGCATAGAAGTTGATACTGGTACACTATTTTGTCTCTTTTTGGAAAAAATGGACTTAAGTGAATACTTATAAACTTTAATGTTTATTTGCCAGGTCTGAAATTTTGGTGTCCTGAAGCTATTGTTCAATCACGTTTTCCATGTTGTATTAGTACAATTATAATTGTTTACCTTTCTCTCTAGTCATCCAGCTATTGTATTTTGGAAAAGCGTAGTTTTCCCCTCTTCACTGCAATGTGAGACCTCTTTTTCAGATTTACAATATTTATTCAGGAAAATAACTGTTCTGGATGAGAAAATCCCCAGTACAGTGTGGATGGGAAGCAAAAGTGGAGAGGAAAGGATGCATTTTCAAATGTGATTGCATAAGGTTGGACATGTAACATCGGGCAAACAAAAATGAAAACAACTGTAGGGCTTCCATTCCATCCAGATTTGTTTGTTTATCTTTTCCACATCTGTAGGAGCTATCGGATGCTGTGCAAGCCTGCTTCCTCTTTTCTAAAACCACCTCCAGAGTACCCTGAGTATTTACTCTCCCACAGCACTGCAAAGAACATGTTAATGTGCTATGATGCATAGCTGTTGCTCCAGGGCAGCAGCTCTTTGATCTGTTCTGGCTGGTCAGATAGTTACAGAGGATGAGAGCGGTGGCAGAGTCAGATGTTTGGGAGGAACTGGGACTTTTATTTGTTTCACAGCACTTCCTGCATGGCTGTCTGTTTGGAAAGGCTCACCTGTCATGTTTGTGCAAGTGTATGTAGATGCGTATGTGTTGATTTGGCCAGCTTACAACGCTCATGCTCGTTAATTCAGAATCATATGCAAACTTCACCACTACTTAGTGAAACGGACAGGAGCAAAAGGCACAGACAAAATGTCTGTGCTGTCTTCTGCTACCACCACTTTTTGCAGTGCTACCATTCAAGCCCACATGTCCCAATTAGTTACTCATTTGTCCTTGATCCCAGACCAAGTGTTTTATAGTCGAGTAAATCCAGGTATCAAGTCCAAATGAATTACATAATTTAGCCTAAAGTAGGCTAAGCTTTATTGGATCAATCTATATGATGATCAATGTATACGTACAAAGATTTGAAAACTCATATGGTAATTAATTATGTGGGTATGCCTGTACATATATTTGTTTTTAGTATTCTAAGAAGACTATTAGAAGTGTCCTGGTCATCTTGTTGCAGTGATTCTCCCCCGTCAGACAAGTGTGTCTGTCGTGGTCTAATTTAGTGACACGTGCTAGCTTTTTGCCTCCTTGTGCCAGAGCAAAAGCCCTCCACTGTTGATAAAGAGGTGGAGCATTAGGGCAGTCCTTGACTATTTATAGATGGCCCTCTACAAGCAGTTGGGCCGTTATGGTGTGTCTACTTGGATAGCTTCCCTAGCCACAGTATCCTCTGCCTTCCTGATTGATTGTGTGCTGCCTGCAGAGAGTGCAGGGAAACTCTCCAACATTCATTGCTAACAGGGTGTGGCTTATTTTTCTGTATGGCTAAACTTGCTTTAATTCTGGTCTGTCTGATATGTGAGCTAATCTAACACAATGCATGCCCACACATACATAAACTTAACTGTAGCTGTAACTGTCATCTACTTTGCCATTTTCCTTTATTATAGCATAGGATTCCTCCTGTCCAGGCTTGTGTCTCTCTGCCTTTGGTTGTTTCTTTCAGTGTATTAAATATATCCTTACCATCCCTTCTTCCATTGAGATGACTACAGGCCTTCAGCTTTATACTTATCGACCAAGGTCTGGGGGCGTTACTATATGAAAAATTTGGTTAGCACTTACACAGAACTAGAGACAGGCAGTACACACAGGTAGGATAATAGATCAAGCTAATGTGATGCTGGAGTATTTCTAAATACACACTGATAAATATACACTTCATTACACTATTATTAGGATGATTTCACTTGTGATTGCTGCTTCTACGGATATATTACTGTGAGTCAACATGATATACAGGATTGACATGAGTAACTTTGCTTGTTCTGAATTTCGTTACTGCCATTAGTAGCTGGGCCCGTCCTACTTTGTAAAACAATAAATATACAGAACAGCATATTCAAGATCATAGCCTTAACCCAACTGAATCATGCAGAGAATCCATGGGCTTCATGTATTACAGAAGAGAAAATCTATATGATATTTCTACAGGAACACACAGACTACAATATCTCTGATACTCTACTGTGAATCCATAAAGTTAATAATTTTTTGTGCTCATCCTTTATCACAGTCACTATATTTCATTTATTAGGATCTACATTAGCTTTGCTGAAACAGAAACTACTCCTCCTGTGGTCATGTAGGCCATATTGACCAATGCCAACTATGGTATCGTATTTTTGTTTTCCAAAAATAGAAACATACATGTACGTATTATTTGGTCTCTGATCACACCTGTTTAGTTTGGTCAGAATCAACTTATTTTCATCATCAAAAAGTCCAAACTGATTCAACCGGTGGTTGCACGTCCATATAGAGTAAAATCCACATAAAGGACACAATTAATGACACATGTCCCTTCCACTAGGTTTTAGCATTACACTGCTCACAATTCTTCAAATAGGAGTCAGACTTTAAAATCTGAAATAAAGCACTTTAAATCTTCTAAAGTAAAATAATTTACAGTGGATTCAGCTAAGTCTGAGTCAGTCTGATGTAAAGATTTAGGCATCATCTATTGGCCGAGCCAGAAAGAGAACCACTTTCAGAAGTTTAACCATAAAGAACTAGAGTGTACTAAATACACAATTGAGCAGAGAGACCTTGTCTCCAACTGATGATTGGCCACTACATGATAATATGACAGGAAAGCTCACTTGACTGTCTAGCGTGGGAGGAATCAAGACGATAGATTAAATCTACTTATGTTGTCAACTTGGCTAAATGGGGACATGTGACCCTGTTAGTACTGCATAACCCAGGAGCCTCAAATATGTCACAGCGTGGACTACTCAGTGCTTAACGCCCAGGAGGAGCTTATCTGCAAACTGTTAATTCTTTCTTCTCCTGAAGCTATCCCAGCTGTTGGGAATACAAAATTCTAAAATCCAAAAATGGTAGTAATAGCAGTACCACTACTAGAATATACTGTAATTATTAAGATGCGCTTAAAATAGCAAAGCATAACAAGTAGTATTGTGTAGCAAGTCATATACTACCACTCTGTGGCTTCTTGACCAGGGGAATGGCTTCAGATATATCCTCCAGTATTTATGGACCAACTGTTATTTAATGGTACTCCATTGGCCAACTTAGCTCTTGCAATCATAGATACATGATGCATAGATATTTGTGGAATTACTGTCATATATAAGTAGGTTTTCTCTTGAATGTTATTCAGTGATGTGTATCAGCATACCTGTGAATATTCATGAGCCCCATCAAGGCTTTTGATGGCATGATATGATGTGGCAGTGACATAGGATCTATGTTGATCTTCTTATTTTATGCAAGTCACGGACTCTTATCCATGCCAAAAAGATTTATAGTCACATTTCACATTGGCAAGATAATAACATTTTTGAAATTGATTCATTTTAATATGACATTATTATTGTTTAGCAGCAATATGTTTTCAGTGGTGGATTGACTAAATTTTACATCTCATCTCAGTTATGTATGTCCAGTAGTTGCATGGCAAGGAATGCAATGTAATAGAGCAAATTAGGTCAACTGTGGAACATTACATAAACCATTGCGCTGCTTGATGGAGAATGACAGTAACTTTCTGATGACTAATCTTAAAGACAAACAGACATGACTAAATAACTTAATTTAGCCTGCTTCTTACTGGTTTACACGAATGCATTAATGACGAGAGTGCTGTGTAGAGTCAGAAAAAATAGAACTGCCCTAGTTTTTCTAAAATCTGACAAATAATTGCTAGAATCTTTGTGAAGTGGAGCTACAGAGGTTAAAAGCTGCAAACTTATGGTAGAATTAGTAATTAACTGCATAAGAAAAAAAGTATTACTCTTTTATTTTTTCCCGCTGAGCGTACAACCCTGTGGTGTCTTGTGGGATTGTTGTGCTTATGAGCTATGTTGCATTTGTAGCTCCAGGCTCAGTCTGTGCAAGCCTGAGCACTGATCACATTTCAGCCATTGTGAGAACATCTCCAGAGCACTGGGCCTAATGGAAGTCACTTCTTCTTTTCTCCTCCACTCAGTGCACTCCATAATCTAAATCTTTAATACACATTCCCTCTCCTCTCCTCTTCTCTCCAGCCGTCTCCTCTCTACTCCGTCCTTCTCCTCTCTGGCCCTTAACGCTGACATTTTATTGTAGGGCAACATTGTCTTCAGCTGCCAAGATGCAGCCCTTCTTCTTATGCTGTGTCGGCTGAGAGGGCCCGCCTGCAGATACAATAGGTGCAATTGTCTCAAATTGTCAAGACAGCGGGGTTCAGAGCATCACTTATGTTGGTTTGCAATGAAAGGCAGACCATATCCCACAATGCTGAACCCAGCTATAAGATATATTTTTTTTTTTTTTTTTACACGACTTTATATAATAGCTAGTATTACAGAAAATAATCCTAATAGAGTTGATTGAGTTTGCTTATTGTGATTCATTGAGAGAATCCATCTGCTAAAATGTTTTTTTTTGGCCTTCAACTTTTGGAAAGAACTATTGCCTGATCAAAATGATGACTGGCAGTCGTGCTTCATCATTGTTACTTTTGAAGTGCTCACTGTTTCCTGTAGGAGAGAAAATTTGTTGGATTGGATAATAATTGAGTTTTTTGTTTTTTGTATATACAGTATTGTATGTATTAAACATTTGACAGAAATCAGCCCCAAATGTGCTCTCGGCATTTTTTCCACCAGACATTTTTAATCTTTACTCACATCCACCAGCAGAAGATTATAATACACGCTGTTCTCTCTCGCGATGACTATGCTTTGAATGCCCTCTAGATTTGGGCCAAGCTTTGATGAGTCAGCCTCCCAGCCTCATCTGTCATGGGCATCATTACCTGGAAAATCCTAGATACTAAAGTGCAGACAGGTGTGTTTGTTTGTTTGCATGCATGTGCAGTGTGTCTTGTTGCCCTGTTGGACTGACGTTGAAGGGTGATCAGCTAAATCAGACTGTAAACTCTCCGTCCCCTGGTTAGCAGGTGACATACACACACTATCCAAACAGAATACTTGCTGTGCTTACTCTCGAAACTCATTTATATGTATCTCACATTTATTTATTTTTCTTACATACAAGTGTAAGTGTGCTTACCCATTCTTTGATCTCTTTACCATTTTTAATCTGTATTTTAATCTTTCAGACTCTTTCTATCTGTGTCACTGTCTTTTTCTCTAAGCCCACATCACATCAGTGCTGCTACCAAAGCAGGCGTAGCAGCACTGATGTGGTATTTTATGGTTAGTGGGGTTTCAGGAATATATCTGGCTTGTAGATACTATGCCTTTGGCAGCACAGAATAGTTCAGAGGTCCCGGGATGGCTGCCTGGTGAGAGAACCAACTCATCATGGACAACCTGACCCAGAACTCTGTGAACCTGGGGACTGGGCCAGAAGGTTGTCCATTTTTGTTTTGATTGTGTCAGAAGATATAGGCTACAATTCTTCTGACAGTGGATCTGAAATGAATGCACGCTCAGGCAAACATATCCAATACCTCTGAAATTTCAACAGGGCAGGGCTGACAAAAATGCCAGATAAGAGTCTGGGTTTTATGTCTACGTAGCATTGCTTATAATTTTTTCATTTAGATGTTGCATATTATTCAAGAGTGTTTATGAAATATGATGCTGGTTCCTGAAGCCTCAGTAGTTCATTTTGTTGTGAGAAAGCTGTTAAGCGTGTAGCCAGAAGAGATTAGGAAAAAGCAATTTTAGGTCACTGAGACAGCTTGTTTTTTTTTTTTTTGTTTTTTTTTGGTTTTTAGTAGGACTGGATAAAAACAATCAATTTTCCAATTAATCGTGATAACCGTGAATAGCCCCTCCTCTCTGCACATTCTGAATCCAAACCATGATCATGATGTGTGGGAGGGAGGATTGTTAGTTGGCTTTTCCCCGCAGAGAGGATGGCTGGCCTAGCTGCTAGTCAGTATTGACTGCTCATGCAAGCAGATAATGTAAATGTTAGTTCTTTTACTCTGATGCAGAATGTTTGCTCTCTCAATCCAGTTGAATATTGAAAAAATATTTTCGAAGACCAAAAAGGGCTTGTCCTGAGGAGGAGCAAAGACAGTCTGCACCATAAGTATTAGGAAAACAGAGCAAGTAGAAACTAAAGAAAACACACGTGGGAAAGCTGAACAGTCCGACCAGTGTGATCCAGTGAATTCAGTGAATTTGTTTCAAATATTTCCAGGGCTTCAACCAGTGCTGCTCTGGCAGCTGAGGCAGCAAGAAAGGGTCAGGAAGGGATAGCTGTAGTTAAAGAATAGAGAGATGTAGGAGAGGAGGAGGAGGACAGCAGCCAACATGCTGCTGACCTCCTCCATCCAGCTAGGGCAGTAGCATCAGGTGAGACTGACGGCACACAGAGAGAGAGAGCTGTATTAGTTGTTCAGTTATTTGTAATAAAGTACTTGGCAATTAAAATATTTGCAGTGGAGGATCTTATATGATGTATTATTTAATAATAATAAGAATAAGTTATATAATTTAGCTACCACCACAAATACAATCTAATTCTGTGGGAAACATTGCATGACAGTCTCGTAAACTGTGACGTGAATAATTAGTGTATGAGAACTCGTGACTCAGGATTGTTAGCTAACTCGTAGCAGATCTAGAGATCGCATCTATGAGAGGAATAGACTGAAAACAGACTCTGAACAGTGATCTGAGCCATCAGTTTGTGTTGGTTGATGAGATATTGTCTATCGCTAAGAAATATGAAGCAGTGGAAGTCAAATGAGCAGTGTGTTGGGTTCTGCTTTATCTGTCCCCGGCAGGTAGCTAACGCTAGCTAGCAGCTGTCCGTGGACACCAGGCTGATGTCTTGTCAACACGAACAGTGCAGATGAATTAGTGAGCAGACTGTCCCCTTCTGTCCTGTCTGTGCTCAAAGTAATCATTAATGTGGATGTGCTGTACTTAGTTGAAGCATCTGCTACTGGCAGTCTATGCGTAGCTGTTTCATTTTTTAAAATTATTATTAATGATGACACCCTTGTAAGTGGTGCAGGTTTTATTATTGTATGCCCTAGTTTTTATTACAAACCAACCATTGTACCATAATTCACCTTGCTGATTTTCATATTTAAGTTCAGACACAAACTTTCAGATATTGCTTTTGCAAAATTAGAAATACTTTATTTTTACTCTCATCATCTACCTTATGGTTCCATTAGGAGGACATACTGTAGTGTTTTGCCACACCCCAATTTTCCTACTGTCAAAACACTGATATACATAGAGATGTGCGTACTGCTGGGTTGATCCTTCCACATTCTTCAGAAGTCATACACACGACCAAGAAGTGGGTGTGGTGGTTTAGTAGCAAAGGCTCCTTACAGTTTTCAACGTTGTGCTGTTCACCTTTTACTAGTATTTTTTTTTTTTTTTTTTTCTTTTAAAAACACCTTTCCCTGTAACGCTACTTTAGAGCAAAAGAAACAGCAACCACACGTTTCTGACAAACCTGTTGAGGGAAGCAAACTGAAATGTAATTCGTTATAAATACTGCAGTGTGAGTGAAGAGTCTCCTCCCACACTGCATTTCTTATCAACACACCAGGGCGATGATTCGGTTCAGCAAATGAGGCACCTTTCACATGTCTTGTGGTATTTCTGCACTAGTATTACACTAGTATTGTTCTACATGGCAGTATTTAGAAGTTTTAAATGAATTACCGAATGTTAATCGGGTTTGGTTCATATGGTCTAGATACGACACAGCAGAAAAAGGAGCTTGTGCAACAAAAAGTTGCGAAACACTGCACTGACAACATTTTTACATCACAAATCAGTGACCTTATCATGGTATAGTGTCAACATTTTAGTAAAACACTTCAGTGTTAAACACTTGATTAAAACTTTTTAAACAGAAAATATATCACATATATTGATGCATTTACATTTTTATAAACCTCTTCACCCTCGTTTACTTATCAAGTGACCCCAAGAGGAATTCGAAGGGTAGCTACTTTATACACGTCAACGTTAAAAACTAATATCATTGTAAGGCTAGTGGAATAAAAATGTGCATTAAAAGGAATTATTAATTCCACAAGACATAACAGCAATTGTGTTTCTAATTTTGTGAAGATTTTAGAAGTCCACTAACTTTGGTTTTGTGTGTCTCCGCAGAGGGAATCCCTCAGGTGTACTACTTTGGTCCTTGCGGGAAATACAATGCCATGGTGCTGGAGCTACTCGGACCCAGTCTAGAGGACCTGTTTGACCTCTGTGACCGCACCTTCTCCCTCAAGACCGTCCTCATGATAGCCATACAGCTGGTAAGGCCTGGAAGAAGGTGACAGCAGCATCACGTTTAGATGAGCTAGCATTTGTGATTTTAAGACAGAAAATGTAATACAAATTTGAACACATTTTTTTTATAGAAGGGCAAATGCTCAGGTGCTTGATGCAAAGCAAGGAGAAAACATCAGGTCTGTGGGTTTTGGATTAATGGGGGTTAACAAAAAAAACAAAACAAAAACAAATGCACAAACCAAAGAAGAGCAATAGCTAATAATAGTTAATATGCTTCTAAGCATTTTTTTGCATTCTTACTCTCCCGTAGTTATGGGTAAATGCTTGAATTTAGAAGTCATCAAATATATTTTTTTAACTTTAGCTGAAAACAATAATGTAATAAAACTATCATGTTTTCTAAAATTGTCTGTCTTTAGTGTAACCTCATGTAAAATCTTGCTGAATAATCTTTTTATCCCCTTGGTTCTCAGAGAACTTTGTCTCCTGTTTGAAAATTCCCTGGATAACTGGAGTGATTGCAGGTCTCATGGGCCAGTCTTAATATGTTTATTGATCGTCTAGATAACACGGATGGAGTATGTCCACACCAAGAGTCTGATATACAGAGATGTGAAGCCAGAGAACTTCCTGGTTGGGCGGCCAGGTAGCAAGAGGCAGCACACCATCCACATCATTGACTTTGGTCTGGCCAAAGAGTACATAGACCCCGAGACCAAAAAACACATCCCCTACAGGGAGCACAAGAGTCTGACTGGAACCGCACGCTACATGAGCATCAACACGCACCTGGGAAAAGGTAAGAAAGTCTCAGGAATCCCTTTAAATTTGCATAGGCAAGCTTTACTCGCATTTACATTCAGTTTAATGGAGGTGTTCTATTCTGTGTTCAAATACATCACCATGTACAAAGCATTGTAAACAAATACCATTAAGCTGATTTAACAGTTATTTATCTAACCTTTGGAAGTTATTGTACCTAGGGTGTTTCTTGAGATCAGCAGTGTTAGTTTGGGTTTTCTGTAAGTTTCCATCTGTCTTTCATAAGTTAAGAATTCTCTGATGTATAGCTTCATTTGTAGGGGAATTTGCAGCATCGCCTCTTTATTCACTTAGCCATTTTTCATCTATGGCAGTGTTGGCAAACCATGTGCCATGAAGAGTCAATGGTCTGCACATTGTAAATCCAACCAATCAACTGAGGAGGTGATTTTACTGATTAGTTCTTCCCTCCGCCTTGAAGGAGTGCTAATGAGTGGGTGGAGTGTTTGTTTGGAATGAAAACCTTCAGACTGGTGGTTTTCCATGATTTGGCCACCCCTGCTCTATGGCTTAATTGTGGCCTTTTACACTGTACGTGGTTAATTTTAACTTCTGGATAATGGTGCATTTGTACTGTTTTTCCATCTGCCCAACTGCCTGTTTCCCTTGCCAGCTGGTTATAAAATGAATTTGTTTCTCACAGCTAACCTATTTTTCTGTTTTGTTCTGTTAATTCCAGAGCAAAGCAGGAGGGATGATTTGGAGGCTCTGGGTCACATGTTCATGTACTTCCTCCGAGGGAGCCTCCCGTGGCAGGGCCTAAAGGTACTGTAGTGTATCATATGACATCATTCACCTGTTGGCACGTACTGATTTACATCAGAACGCTGTAATCCTCTTAATGCTTAGCATAGAGGTGTACCTTTTTGCTGCACTCGTCAGTACAATAACTCTTTAATATTTATTATCCACATGACCTTAGGGACAGAGAGCCTGGTGTTTACAACACCATCCTCAAACTGGTGACATTGCAAGGTCTCCCCATCGATGTCTGTTTTTATTTGTTGAACATAAAAGACTAAGAAGCACCCTCAATCTCACTCTCGCACAGAAAATATTTAGTACTCTGCCTGTAGTTTGCTGCTGTTGCATCAAACAAACTTGATATTATCTGTGGTGTACATGCACAATATTGAGGTGTTTTACTGATGATCTGTTATGATGCACTAAACACACCAACATACAGGAATAGAGAATAGTGGAGGATGACATGCTACGCAACGTTAATATCATTATTCCAGGAGAGTTATACCTCAACTAACTTTATCACCTGCCAGCCAGTCATAATCATCCAATCTCAGTGGCCACGGTATAACGATAGCTAACTTTGTTTTCCTTTTTATAAAGTAATTTGTCATCAATTTCTGTACATCATGGCCACACACTAGTTGTGTTTCTGTTTTAATACTGGCATCCACTATGCGTGTTTATACACATGGCCACTTAAGAAACAAAGACTTGGCTCCTTAAGAAGCGGGCCCTCCCTTTTCTTTGCAAAAGTGTTGCCACTTTAACAGTCAGATCCCGCAGAAAATCCACGTCCACACTTGCTTTGTATTTGCACAGTTTACTGAGAAAGAAGTTAAAGCTGTAAGAAACAAAGGCATGATCACAGGTGCCTGGAGGGGAGGATATAGCAGGCTTCAGAGTTGCTGGGCCCTTTCTGAAGGCATCAACATCAAAGGTGTACATAGAATAGACTAGAAGACAAGACATCAAATTCCGAACATTTGCTATGTGGGAGGAAGCTCTTGGTAGATGAATGTAAGGGTTGTATGAATGTGGGGGATGTTGGGTGGCTCAGGCCAAAACAAGTTTTCACCAACACACATGGCAGTTAGTATCGAAATATAATTAAGGAGTATAGTGACCAAATATGGATACAGCCCTGAAGGGTCCCTCTTGAATGTTATTCTTGGTAGGTGTAGAAAAGCACCCCAAAGTTGATAAGTGGAAGAAAGTCTTGTGTGGTCTAATGAAGCCAGGTTCGAAGTTGATAATGGCCGATTCAGCCTAAAAAAGACAAGACAAAAACCGGTCATGTGTTGAATAAAGTCATACATAGAAATGGGGGTGATGAAAGCATTTTAAGGGTATAAAGCTGGTATACAGTGGGTCTGTTAATGCCTTTAGCTTGACACTTAGGTTCCAAAGCATATCTCAGTTCCGAACCACACAAGAAATATCCGTAAACAGCCCCAAGGGGGTGGGACTTCAAAGGAGGGTTCCCACAAGATATAATGCCCCCTGTCGTAATATATCCTGGGAAGGCTTGAGAACCCTTCAGGTGATATGATGGATATGAACTGACCCCACAATACCCTGATGTGAAAACATTGGGGATTTTTGTGCAAAGTACCATTGTTTACATAGTTTTAAAAACATGTATGCTACATTGCTAAAGCTTGTGGCAATATTGGTCTAACAATGTACTTAAGTGCCATGGCAGAGAAAGCTGGTTTTCACCAACACAGGGGTCCAGTTCAGTACATATCTGTATAATGGTGACTCAAGAATTCAGTATGACTAACTAAAGGATTTGCATCTGTATGCACCTCAAGCATCCAATATAAAACACATTTAAATATTACACCTCTTCATTTACACCACCCACAGGTATATATTTGCTCAAAATTTGAGTGTCACATTAATATTTCTTTTCCAACAACACCTTTCCCTTCTAGGCTGACACTTTGAAGGAGAGGTATCAGAAAATTGGGGACACCAAACGTGCGACACCAATTGAAGTGCTTTGTGAAAGCTTCCCTGGTGAGTAGAACCAGCTGGTTTCCTTTCTTAACTGTGTTTTATAATTTCTTTCTTATTTGATTTCTATTTTGTTCTCATTTGACAATATGTTCTCTTTTGTTACAGAAGAGATGGCCACCTACCTGCGCTATGTTAGGAGGCTGGACTTCTTTGAGAAGCCTGATTACGACTACTTGAGGAAGCTCTTCACTGATCTGTTTGATAGGAACGGCTATGTCTTTGACTATGAGTATGACTGGGTCGGCAAATCACTTGTGAGTGCCTCTTACTGAATCCACTCATCCTCCTGCTCCTTTCCCTCTGAAACCCTTTGATTGGGCCATCAAATCTTATGGCTGCAGTTGCTTTTTTGCTCTCACTGTAATCATTTGTCATTAGATCATAACCGATTCTTTTTGTAAACCCTGTTACCTAAAATTGCACACGTTGTAGGTCATAAATATTTTCTTGGAATTTAACACTGTAGATTTTGTCTATATTTTATTTCTTTTAAATTGCCTTTGTTTTGACACCTCAGTTGTTTTCTTTGTGTTTCAGCCCACACCGATAGGCCCCATCCCCAGTGACACGCCCCTGCAGCCCAGCAGCAGAGACAAAGCACAACAGCAGACCAAAAACCAGGTGAGGTCATCAACGTTAAAACACAACAAACACCACACCTATTCGCCAGTTTACCTACCAACTGACCGACCAGCCAACCGACCAACCCTGTCATTCAAGTTCTTCTGCCAGGTTACTCTTTTGTGTCCAACTTTAAGCAACTTCCTGGAGGAAATGGCTGCTGTTCAGTTCCACTTGTCCTTCGTTCCTGTTCCTGTCTACAGTCTGACTGCTTGGCAGTCACTCATCTTTCCACAAAGTCTTTTAAAAAAAATTGATGCCTTAATAGTACATTAACTGACATGCACAGTCATGAGGCAGATCTGCTGCACCAGCTGTGAATCAAAGCACTGTGTTTGGCTTCAATTTATTCTTAACACCTTGCCACTCTAAGCTCCAGTCATTGCATGCATGAGTTGAAAATGCAAATTGCATCTTTCATAACAGTAATGACATGCCATATGCTTAGTGTGTGACAAAGTGTAGAGTTGTTTTTGTTTTTGTTTTTTAAGTTTTTTTTTTGTTTTTTTTTTTGGCATGCTATCCAAGCCTTGTGGTACTAGTTTTAACAGTGTAATATAGATAGACAGAAATCATGGTACAAGTGATGCTGTTCTTGATGAATCATTGTTTCATGTAAAGCAATACAGGGAGTGCATTAGATTTTATGATTGACTTATACTGTGGACTCTAGCCTCTTTTTGCTGCTCTAGATTTATCGTGATTGGCTTGGTAACAACTTAGCACCTTTTGAAACTCACAAACCACCACCCTCTGTACCATGCTTACTGCTCATTGAATGTAACCTGTACAGTCGGCCATATCAAACAAAATAAACATCCGCAGTGACAGGTTATATTTGTTGGTGTTAGGAGAAAAGGTGTACATATTTATTTCTGGAAAACAAACAAACAAAACAACACATGTACTATAGACTTGAGGTATTACGGATCACAAAGCCTCTATTTAATGCAAACACCTGGTACCATAGATAGTTGTCTGTGTTGTATTTAATATGCAATTCTAGCTGAGGTGATCAAGGCTGTTTTCTTTTATTCCTGCATGTCTTTATTAGTGTGTTGATCTGTGCTTCACATAAATTTTTGCTTCCCTCTACTCCTCTATTAACATAGTTTGTCTTAACAAGCCTGCTTCTGCTTGGGAGATGTCTTCTATAATTTTTGTTTTTGTTTCTTTTTTTTCCTTTTTTTTATTCACTCCCCCTCCTCCTTGTCCCTCCTTCCTCCACACCTCTACCCTCACCCCCTCCCACCACATTGCCTCACCATCACCCCTGACCCCCACCCCCCTCCTTCTCACCACTTCACCACCACCTGCCTCCACCCTTTTTTGCTCTTTGCGTCAAGTCGCCTGAGCCCAAAGGAAGTGAGTCTCAGCCCACTCCCGTGACCAATAAGGAGACTCTGGGGTCGCACCTCACAGCTGAGCGGCTGGGGGGCTCTGTTCAGGTACTGCTGCTGCTGCTGCTGCTGCTGCTGCTGCGACTGCTACTGCTCAGATGGCTAATGCATGAAGCCACATAGTTTTGAATGTGTCTGACCCCCCTCTCTCATTGACTTCACACCACCTGCCCTGTCAGGTGCTCTGTCTTGACACTCTGTGTGTCTGCATCAGACTGTTTGAATTCCAGTGTGTCAGTGCTCCGCCTGTTCTGTTTGCTCTCGTTTTCCTCATCCGCTGTTGGCTTCTCGCAGGAAGGGCTATGCAAAGATGACATCCAGCAGCAACTGTCATGCAAACCCCATGAAATATAGATTAGTAAAAATACTGGAGAGCAAAACTTGCTCTTCTGTAATTCGTTTAACTTAAAATCTTTTTGCTATTTTGCTGAAATAAATTATGCCAAAAGGCCATTTCTGTAACACCAGAAATCAGTGGCCTCCATGGTAAATGTGGCACAAATATGCCACCTAGTGTTGGGTAATAGAACTGCATATTTTAAAGGTTAGGTTCGCATTTTTTCAAGTCTCTTAAAACAGTATTCACATACCCAGAAGTACATTGAAACAGGTTTTGTTTGCTGTTATCATTCCTATTATAATGTGTTTCCAAGGGGGGGACAAAATTCACAGTCCTTGAGCTATGTAAATGTGTTCCAAATTTCATCTGAAGTTAAGATGAACCTTCAGCAGTCAGAGCTAGTTAGTAAAACGGGTATCTTCCAAATTTACAATCCTTTTTTTGTGTGAAATTCCCCTCTTTGTGTTTCTGTGCCGAGTTGCAGTGGAGGGATAGTAACAAAGAGATGCAATTTTGTACTTAAGACTGATACTCACTTGATGCTTCCGTGTTGATGTAAGAGGCTTCTGAAACCTCATATTAGCTAAACTTCAGAATTAAAGGATCTCTTAACAGTCAGTACAAACAGCAGGAATGATTACAACATGCAAAACTTGTTTCAATGTCCGTTTGGGCACCTGGCTTTTGTTGACTTTCATGAAAAAATATGGACCTGTCCTTTAAACTTTTGTGAAGTTGCTTTAGTTGGGGCATTCCAGGTTACCTGTTTAACTGCTGTCCTTATCTGAGAGGGCTGATAAATATAACCAAGGTTACATAATTTTATGTGAATGTTCATCTGCACCCTGCAATCAGTGGCTTAAAGTGTGTGTGTGAGCAGTGTGGTGTCCTTTTGTATTCATGCAGGTGATGAGCTCAACGAATGGCGAGCTGAACACTGATGATCCCACAGCTGGACACTCCAACGCTCCCATCACTGCTCCCACTGAGGTTGAAGTGGCTGACGAAACAAAGTACGAAACAACTGTCCAGAGGCACAGAAAACATCTGGCTGTCTTTACCAGTACCACTAGCTTTAGGGGTTGGGACTCACCGGTATTTTATTTGATCCAAATCCAGTTTTGAATTGGAAAACAAAATGAATTGAATCTCATTATTTTTTGATATTTGAAATTAACTAAACCTGAGTGATCTGTAATCACTTTGAATTGGCTGAGAAGGAAGAAACACTAATGTTGTGAAAATTGAAATGAGATATGAAGTGTATTTGACACAAAAGAATAACCGTGGCACTGTTATTTTATGTAATTTTTTATTATTATTAATATTCAGAAGCCTACTATCTGAATATTTTCAACATTGCTCTTTGCTAATAAAAAAAAAAAAAAGGCAAGTCCTTAGCATCAGAACGTAGCAAATCCAGGTATTTTACCAGCCTGGAACTGGATCCAAAAATGTAAGAAGCTATTGGAACCCAACACTAACTAGCAGGACACAGTGAAAGGTGTTGGTTACCTCTCTGAGAAGTTGGGGGTGCGCCGCCTGTCGCCTTCAGCTCTTCATCGGACAGCTCGCAAGGGCTGCTCCTTCTTGTTCCATTACTCCCTGCAATTTTTTCAAACTGATCCGCTGTCCGAAAAACACTGAAAATGACCCTTGTCTTGTTTTGTAGGGGCAAAAATCAACTCCTGTTCTGCCAGTTAAATGCTTTTAATGTTAAGCTTCAGCAGTAGGAAATGTTCAGTTTGCATTAGCAGTAACTTAATACAACATTTGTTTGGGGAATGTATCCACAGACACCCAGTTAGTAATATTGCAAATATATAAATCTTGCAATACTTTCATCAGTGGGTTTATTTGAAAGAAAATCTTTTGGATTGCCACTTTAGTCTTTTTTTCTTTTTTTTAAAATGAAGTGTTCCTTTGTTTTCCTGCAGGTGCTGTTGTTTCTTCAAAAGGAGAAAGAGGAAAGCCCTCCAGAGGCACAAGTGAAAGAAGAGAATGGAGAGAACTTTAAAACATTGTGGTTACTGTCAAGTTTTAAATGGAAGCAACTACACAGACCCCTGCCCCCTTATCTCTTTCCAGCTTCCCCCTCACCTCTTTACCCCTCTCACCTGACTCCCCGTCACTCTGTACCTCACCCCCCCTCGCGTTCTCTCTTTCTCGTTCTCAGTGCTCCCCGGCTACTGGCGAGTTAAAGGAATGTTGCGGTCCTACTGACTCAACAACAGACTCTGATTCCTTTATTGACAAAAAATAAACGTACCTGCATTACAAAGGGGGGCTTGAGAAAACGTAAAAAAAGCTGTAACAATGAAATTCGAATACCGTGGCGTGAATATGAAAAAAAAGAAACTGTTTGAAACAGTTGTTGTATTCTAGATTCCATAAAGAACATGTATTGTTCCAACAGTCAACTGTTGATCAGGGGGAGCCATTCAAGTGGTTCAGGAAAAAAGAAATCTGCTCCTTAGGAAATTGTTTTGTTTTGTTTTGTTTCTTTATTTTTCTTTTTTCTTTCTTTTTTTTCTTCCTTTGGTGTGTTTTGGGATCAAGGTAAAGAGGAACTATGCTGATGTTAAATCTGAGAGACACAGGAAGCATTTCATCTATAAAAACAGAATTTGGGGGATTTTTATGTTTTTTTTTTTTTTTTTTTTTTTGTAATTGAATCCTCAGTTTTCGAAAGTCAAATCCCTGCATTGAAAACTTATTTTTATGTTGTAGTGGTCTGGAGTTCAGTTCTTTTCCTCACTCTGGCTTTCTTTTCGTCTGTCAACATGGACTTTGTAGCACAGTCACTGGCCTCAGGTACTGTGGAAGATCGAGAGAAACAGATATGAAGCTCTCTTATTATTATTACTGCACTTTTGGAAAAAAGAAAATTACAGTGGAAAACTTTAGGTTTGAAATTAACAATTAAGAAAACAACTTAATAAAGACTGATCTAGGAAGAGTCCTTCACAACGCTTATATCTGAGTTATGGCCGAAAAATGTTGTCGATTTACATGAAAAAAAAAAAGACATGTCTTTCGATTTTTATTTCTTACATCAAAATAATTTACCAGGAAATCATAGTTTGTGCCTTTCTAAGTAAAATGTTTAAAGCTCAAGTGAGTGTCCCGCAATGACATTTTATCTAATCTGTCCTAAATGCTCACTGGATTACTGTGTGTGTTTGTGTCTTTTTTTTTTTTTTGTGTGTGTGCCTGAAAAATCTGGAGGTTTTTCTAAGTGAACATGTTAAGACTGTACACATCCCTTATTATCACTTCCAAGCAGTATACTGTACATCGTTTTCCCTGACCCTCTGCTGTGACAATCGGCACATCTGTACAGTGGTGGTGTTTGGTTTAGAGAAAGATCAGGGCTGTGTGTGTGCGCGTGCATGCGTGTGGCTCAGAGATCTAACAGACGACAACCCACATCTGTTTGAACTGTTGTTTCATTTTGTCAGGAGGTCACAGACAGAGACATGCAGCTCATTGAGGTTTACTTGTTTATAAGATACGTCGTGTCTGTGAAATGAATGGGCTACTATTTCTGAGCCTGAAAAGAAAAGATCCTTCCCAAATTCAACACATGCACAGGACTAGAAAAAAACAAAAAACAGTATTCCTTTTTTTGAGTTCCTTGCTGCTGCTAACAACTGTAGTTTTATGTACTGTATCTCTTTGATGGTTGATTTTATGTGTGTCCTTTTTGTCTGACAGCTTGCTGCTCTGTGTTC
Source organism: Xiphias gladius (assembly GCF_016859285.1). NCBI lineage: Eukaryota > Metazoa > Chordata > Actinopteri > Istiophoriformes > Xiphiidae > Xiphias > Xiphias gladius. The sequence goes on from NC_053405.1 coordinate 9,714,412, forward strand.
AGGATTGTGTGCAGCCAGTTTTAAATCTCCCCGTAAGCTTGTAGGTCATCGCAGATCCCAGCTTTTATGGCCTTGAGTTATTTAAAGGAGCACTCCAGTGATTTTTAATATTTTTCTTCTTTAAAGCTCGGGGGCAGGAGCCAAGGTATCCCAGCTTTCATGGCCAATATCCATAGCATCCAGCTGCTTTGCATTAAGGCTCCGTCGCAGCTGCCGGAGACGATCTGCAGCCATTCAGCCCGTGTCTCCACTGCGTCCATGGCTAGAGCGCTCCTGTCCTTACATCCCATGGTCTAGTTTTGCTGTCTCTAAAGCATAAAACTCACTTGCAGATGTATAGAAATGCCTTTTATTTACTGGCAGTTGACTTGCAATTAATGTTTAATGGTGCATTTAATTTGTTTCTGACTTTGACTTCACACACTCAGCAAAACCACTTTTGTTTTTAGCATGGCCGGATTATTGTCTTAGAGGACCCTAGGGGGAAAAATTTGTTGTTAGGTCTCTATTGCCCTACATTATAGTGTAGTGGCAGTTTCATTGTTTCCTATATACTCTATACTCTAAAGCTGAAATGATTAGTTGATTAATCGATTGAAAGAAAACTAATTGGCAACAGTCTTGATAATTGATTAATCGTTCAAATCACTTTGTAATCATAAATGCCAAAAATTGACTGGTATCAGCTTCTCTAACGTGAATATTTGCTAGTTTTTGTAGTTTTCTGTGACAGTAGCCTCAACATTTTTGGGTTTTTGACCGTCGACTGAGACACAGGAGGCATTTTGAAAACGTTAACTTGGGCTTCATTTTTCCACTATTTTCTGACATTTTCTAGACCAATCATATGATGGAATAATACGACCTTGCATTAGGTTTTCTCTGTGTCAAGCGATGAACACCGGAAAAATTAAAGCAGTTTGATAAAACACTAAACAACGAATGACCACAATATTAACAAAAACAATTAAGGTCTTAAAAGTAAATTTTGACACTGTTCCTCTACAAGACCAGGGCCGCAGGCTGGAGGACGGAGGTGAGAGTTGATATTGTACTTTATGGTGCGATTTCAAACAAATTTGTGATTAATCAAATTATATAGGCCCAAGTGATATGTTTACAATAGTAAACCTGGGGGTCTGGGTCCTCTGGACAGTCATCCGGCCCTGGTTGTTATTGTGAGAGGAGGAGAAAAGCAAGGGACGGTGGAAACTGCTCGTCAGTCAGTCTCCTCCTGAGCTCTGTGATCATCATCGCTGCATTTTCATGCAGCCAAATGCACATATTTGTTTTCATTTACATATTTTTCCGGTTCAAAAGAAAGGGGTACTTGAGCATCTGTTACTACATCTAAATGAGCTGCTGTATTTATGCTTGTGAGAACATGAAAAAATGTCAGCAAAACTACCTCAAACTATATTATGTGGTTGAAAAAGAACGGATGCTCTGCCTCTGAAACGTTTCTGGTGGACACTGAATGCAGCGTTGCTGGATGCTGGGCCCATTCAACTCTGTTCCCCACCGTGGGGTCAAACCTCGAGCAACCACTGGATCCTACATTTACGATAGTGCAATTGAATAGCATCTCTCCCACACACATCCAGTTCGTGAAGAAGGGTCCTTTCAAATGTTTTGAAGTCTCAGACCCACGGGGAAGCGACCCTGCTCATCTCAGGGTCATTTTTTCAAACCTCACAAAGCTCCTCCATCATGCTCGCTTTCACTGGCTGGATACTCCTGGTGACAAGTGAACTAAACTTGATGTGTAAAATCGGTGGAGTGCTCCTTTTAAAGACTCACTTCAACTTCCTTACCATGGTGAATCACTAGGTCTAACTTTAGATGTACCTGTTGCACAAGACTGGCTGACCTGTATGTCACCGATGTTATGATGTGTATGATGGCCATGTGAACATGTGTGTCACGAACCAGTAAATGGACGCCTAGGTTGTTTCCCGCTAAATCAATACTGAAAATGTATAGGTCCACGGTAGGCCAATGAATTGGGGGCAAATGTTTGACAACGGAGACTGCTAAAGGTGACTACAGCTCTGGACTCGTGGGAGTTCAGTGTCAATTTCAACGAGATTCATCCAAACACAACTGTAATACCGAGGAAAATAGCTGAAAGTTTAAAGTTACAGACATTTGGCATCAACTTTTTTTCCTTTTTTTAAAAATGAAAATCCTATTTTATCTTCTCAAAGGTCTACAAACCCAACTGTTTTCTAAGTTGCGAAGGAGGGCGAAATGTTTGACTGTGTCCACATTTTGAAGGACCAAAGCAGGTTCCCTGCTCGAGTCACTCGCCGTGCGAAGAACAGAAAGAGGAACCCGCTACGTTTGGCAACATTGATGTAACTCACGAGTTTTGAAGCCGCTCATCCCCACGGCTCGGTTACTCATCTCCCTCACACTACGTCGGGGGCGTGCACGTGGCCGAGGTGTATAATAACCTAAGGAGAGAGCGGATCTCCGGCGGGGCCGCTCCAGCGCGCTTTTACGCGTATCCAAAAGGGCGCTGACAGCCCAGAGAAGATTTGGTTACAGCACTAACTCGTTCCACTGAAAGCCAAATCCGGTTCAGCCGACCTGCGTGGGGACCCAGCTTGGTGTAATCTATCACACTGCGTTTAGAATATGATTAATAATGGGGGAGATCTTTTGTTTTTTAAAGAGATGCTCAGACCAGGGTTGCACTAAGTTTTTCGCCCAACGCCTGTTAGTGTAAGTCTTTGCATCATGTATTTGTAAATATGACCACGGCAGATCTATAATTGTGAATAAAGGAGGTTTTATCACAGGAGTCAAATCAGCCATGGAGCAGTTTGTGTCTCCGGATCGGTCTTTGTCCGTCTGCAAGCGGGTATGCTACGCGGCGGGGCATTTTCTGAACGACCTGTGCGCCTCGATGTGGTTCACATACCTGCTGGTCTACCTGCACTCCGTGCTCGGCCTCCGGAGCACCTATGCGGGCGTGATGCTGCTGATTGGCCAAATAGCGGACGGGGTCTGTACGCCTCTGGTCGGATATGAATCCGACAGGACGCCAGGTGCGCTGGGGTACGGCAAGAGAAAAACCTGGCATTTATTGGGTAAGTGTCCCAGTGTGTTCGCCATAAGTTTGAGAAGACATGCCGGTGAATGCAGGTGCGTCCCGCAGCGAGTTTCAAGTCGGTGCTTGTCTTCACGCCACGTTCTACAAATAAAAGTCTCGTGATGAATATTAAATAGTTACGGAAGAAGGATTCAGATGTAGTAATACCACAAGGTGACAAGACACCAGCACAAGTAAAAGTCCTGAATTTCAAAGTTGACCTAAGTAAAAGCACAGTGCGGTATTTCCATCAAAATATAAACCAGGTATCCAAAGTAAAAGTACTTAAAATGCAGATTGCCCCTTTCAAAGTGGTACGTGTATAATCTGTTTCTGGATTATTATAAATTATGCATTCATGTGCAAGAAGCATTTTAATGTAGCTGGTACAAGTGGAACTAATTTTAACAAATCTATGCTCCATTGAGTAGTTTAATCCCTCACATTGCAACATATTTAATTTGCTGATGATGTACAGTATAGTTAGAGTTAAAAGTAGTTTTATTTCATCTGGAAGGATGAAGTTGCATAAAAAAAAGAAAATACCCAAATAGAATACTTCAAAATTGTACAGTAGAAGTGCTTAGTTACTTTACGCTGCTGGTGTTAAAGGAATGTAATAGAAATGTGATGGTAGATATCCCTACAGAATTTTATTTATATTTAAAAAAAAAACCTGACTGAGCTGAGTATAAAGTGCTTTAAACCAGTGGTTGAGGAAGTAGTTTTACTGAAGTAAAACTAGTAATACCACACGTTAGAAGTGAAACTCCTGCACTCACAAATTTCCATGAATAAAAGTAGTATTACCAGGAAAATCTGCTTGAAGCAACAAAGACAATTACTCAATATGCAAAATGACCCTGATTTTTAAAAAAATTATTATTTTTTAATCTCGTGTTATTATTTTGTGCAACAAGATAAAACGTGTGGGAATGCAGTGCCCTCTAATAATGCCTGATCTTTTATAAATTGATTATATGTGAGTAAATGAGCTGTTAAGTAAATGCGGTGAAGTAAAAAGTACAGTATTCCCCACTGAGTTGTGGTGGAGTATAAGACTAAAGTATAAAGAGGAAATACTGCTGTAAAATACAAGATACTCAAACATGGACTTACACAGTAGTTGAGTAAATGTACAGTTAAAGTTACTTTCCACCACTGTTAAAAACACTGCAGATGTTACGACAGTGATTGATGCAAGGTCTCACCACGGCTTACCACAACCCACTCCTCACAATAATCTAGAAAGATTAAAGCGGCACTTCCCGAGCATTTCCATGTCTGTCTTTCCAGGAACCGTTTGTATTCTGGTGTCCTTCCCCTTCGTCTTCAGCCCCTGCCTGGCCTGTGCCGAGAGCACTCCTCAGTGGGCTCAGGTGGTGTACTTCTCTCCCTTCGTCATCGTCTTCCAGTTCGGCTGGGCGGCCACTCAGATCTCGCACCTCTCCCTCATCCCCGAGCTGGTGTCCAGCGAGGGCGCCAAGGTGGAGCTCACTGCGTACAGGTGAGGCCACGTCGCCGGGGACACACAGCACAAAAGTGGTAGAGCGAGCGAGTGAGTGAGCCTCAGAGGCGCTGGTCGATGGATCTTGTCACCTTCGGACGGATCCAGGCTTGACGTTTCCCCCTGTGTCCAGTCTTTATGCTAAACTAAGCTGACGGGCCTTAAAGTTTTTCATATGAAATGGACAGGTGAAAGTACTATTGTTCCTCTGATCCAACTCTCCACCAGAAAGCCACTAAGCTTGTTTCCCAAAATGTCCAACTATTAAAATATCCCCTTTTTTTGCCTTGTGATGGTCATCAGATCATTATTTTTAAAGGAATTATATTATATAAAGTATATAATTATATAAACTATTCCACTGTTTTTTAACAGTAAATTAAGACACAAGGAGACGTAAGGATTTCTTCAACATTTTATAGCCCAATGGTCAAGATGTCCCAGTAACGTCACATCTAGTGCTGCAACTAATGATTATTTTCATCGTCGATTAATCTGCCAGTTATTTGCTTGACGGTTTGCTGTTTTTGGTGCAGTCGGTGCCCCGGCAGCTTTACATTGTCTAACATACACTTGGGATGTACTGCTGTGTATCTTTGTGTCATGCGCATCGTCTTGTTCGTCTAGTCATCTAGTGGTGTTTTGTCACTGTGTGTATATGTTTTAACATACACACAGTGTACTGTTCCGAGAGGCTGCCTGTGAAAATGAGTTGTAAACTAACCCTGGTGCAATACGTCAAAATGGTACCATTTACGTTTGATATTGTACACGGCCCCCTTACGAATAAAATAAATAAAATAAAATAATAAGTCATTCACAGCGTGATGAATTGACATGATTGCTACACTGTGTCTGTGCTGTTTGTTCTGAGTAGAGATTTGTTTAATGAAATTGATAAGCAGAGGTATGCAGTTTGATATAAACAACACTGATTTCTATTTTAGAGGGATTTTCGTTCTGCCACTATGTCACTGAGTGTGTGCCGTGCTTGCCTTTTCATTTTTCCTTTACGAGGAACCTCTGAGGCCGAATTTCACTGTTACTGAGCACCAAGTCACATATTTCCATTTAGCCCGCCTGAGCGCAGAGGAAGCAAAGCTGCTGGGACCGGACGGTTGTCCAAAAACATTTCTACACCAACACGAAGTAATATCGGAATATTTTGCTTTGAACGTGAAAACACACAAGATGTGATCGATTCCTCCATTATCTGTGCTCTCCTCATCCATCAGCTTTCCCTCCCAAGTCTCTCTCTCTTTTTCTCCCCCTCCTGCCCTTTTTTTTTTTAACATAATGCTCCCTGTGCAGGTATGCCTTCACTGTGGTGGCCAACATCACAGTCTACACTGTGGCCTGGCTGCTCTTTCACTTCAAGGCTCAGCACAGCATGGACCCGTCCATCGCAGAGAGCCTGGGCCAGGAGGACATCCCCCTGTTCAGGGTAAGAAGAGAGGTGCTAGACAGATGAAATCCCTTTGGCTAGAATCGCTATGTTCACCAGGGCTCTCTCTCTCTCTCGCTCTCTCTCTCTGTCCCTGTCCATAGACGCTGGCTCTCATCATGCTGGGCACTGGGGCGTCATTCTCCCTGATATTCCATGTTGGTACAAAAGAGCATGCGTCAGCCTCAGAGAAAGAGAATCGGCTGATCACACCCTCCCTGTCACAGGAACCTTCATGTCGTCCTGTGTTTCAGTGGAAGTGGTGGCTGAAGGAGCCCTCCTTCTATCAGGTAACTCCCGTTGTTACGGTTCAATGGGTCAATGGTTTTGTGTGTTGTGGTCCATTTTCTAAAAATGCGCTGTGTAGATTTGAATGTGTTTTTCCTGCCTTCCCAGGCATCCATTGTTTCCCAGTCCATGCTCGTTTCGAGTAATCCATCACAGTGAACGTGAAGTCTGCACTATTTTTGTCAAAGTAATATTAGTATCCTGATTTACTGCAACTCAATCTGCGCTTAAATTGCATTATGCATATTGCCTAACAGCGGTCATGGTGGATGGATGGGTCCAAAATATCATTGGACTTTAATTTTCAACGTTGGTCCTTTTAACCACAATCTTTGTCCTTGTAACCATGACGACGAACATCCCCTAATTCCAACACAGTACTTACTTCAACCCAAACCATGATCTTTCCCTAAACCTGGTCAAACCTTTACTTATAGCACTGTCACATCAGAGAGCGGTTAGCTATTGATTAGTCAACAGGGATTTGTATCTGTGGCCTCTCTCCTGCCTCCGGTAGCTGCACTAATTCAGAAGACGCTCCTGCGGGTCGAATCAGAGGGTAAGGGACGAAGAACCTGCAGTGTATGGTCGTTTAGACTGGAGGAATGGTTGCTTCATGCAGATAGAGTTTAAGTCAGTTTTACTTTGTTTTGTTCAAGTCAGCCTCTTTTATGCTTTGTGCTTTGTTTTGAAGACAAAACAATTTCATTTGAGAAGCCTGACTTTTTTTTTCTAATTAAAGAAAGGGTTTTTTCTTTTTTTCCTTTTTTTTAAAGTGAAACAGTTTTTTTTCCTCGGTGTTGGGGATTGAAACAAGACTGATGGTTAACAGTCATGCTGGTGGCTCTTGTGAGGCCGTACTCAGGCACAGCGGCGCTTTGGTCTTCGTCCAGAAGTCGTGATATCTCAGTCTGGTCCGATGTAGAGGACCAGACTGACTGCCCAGCTGACATTGCTGTCAGTAGCATACATCAAACAACAGTCCACAAAGATTTGAACTATATACAGAATGATATGTCTGTCTTGTACTTAAAGAGCTAAAACTTGCCAAACCCCCCCCCCCAAAAAAAACGCTTGAATGATCATGTTACCTGTTTTTGCTTTTGAACCAGGTGGCTTTTCTGTACATGTGCACCAGACTAATAGTCAACTTGTCTCAGACCTGCATCTCATTTTACCTCACCAACTCACTGATGTTACCAAAGGTACAGCCAGACTGTTTGTATTCATACCATAGCATGAATATACTTTTGTCAGCCATTATGTTGCCCCTGTTTGTGAAATGCTTCAGTTTGAATGCTAAAGTCCTGCCTTTCTCCGCAGAACTTCATTGCCATCATACCCCTGGTGATTTATGTCAGCAGCTTTGTGTCGGCTCTGGTCATGAAACCAGTCAGCAAGCGCATAGGCGTCAGTGTGAGTCTTTCAATTTTCATGGCTTTCGCTTGGTTTAGTGTCCAGCTCTGGCCCAACAGGAAGCCAGAAAAAAAATCCCCAGAAGAGTGTATCCAGTGGGAGACTGACCATCTGGACAAGTGGGAATTTTATGTGTCAGCCAGTTGACCTACATGACCAGTATCAGTGATTCAAAAACAACAAAATAAATGTTCTGTCTCACCTTTTTAAGGTGGATGTTGGAAATAGCAAATTTCCAAATTGAGCTTTTTTTTGTGTATATGGGTTAATGTGGTTGTTTTTTTTTTTTTTTACTTTTCTCTTTTTTGCAGACATTTCTGTGTTACTTGGCAGAGTGTGTGTGTGTGTGTATGTGTGTGTGTGTGTATGTGTGTGTATATATCTGTGTGTATGTATATATATATATACACACACATTGAATTAATTGTGTATATATATATATATATATATATATATATATATATATATATGTGTGTGTGTGTGTGTGTGTGTGTGTGTGTGTGTGTGTGTGTGTGTATATATATATATATATATATATATATATATATATATATATATATATATGATAGGATACATCAATTTTTATAAACTCTATCATTGTATCATATTGGCTCTCTCACACTCTCTTATGTTATGAATTCATATCTCCTACATGATTGATATATTAGTTACTTGAAATAAAAGTTACAAATGAACTGAAATGTATTTGTTTGTTGTCAGATGACCTATTTGTTTGGCCTGCTGCTGGTGCTCAGCTTTGCCACCTGGGTGTTTGTGGACAAGACCATGGGAGCCGAGAGCATCTATGGAGCGGCAGTGCTGCTGGGAGCCGGCTCGGCTGCAATCCTGGTCATGTCTCTGTCCATGACTGCCACGCTCATTGGAGAGCAGACGGTAGGTGGAGAGCGACTAACCTACAAGAGCTGACAGCTTTGCAGTTGTTGCATGGAGGAATTTAAATTATAAAACTTGCCATATTCTATATATTTCTTGTCATGTGTGTTAATGAAATAAACACTACCAACAATTAACTGATCCTATCAACAGGTCACGTGTGTTATTGAGCTCCGATATTGTCCGGTTTTAATAAAACTTTAATAACAAAATAAACCACAGTCTTGCATCGGGTAACGCGTTCCTTCAATAGGATGGACATGGGCAATGCAGTTTATTTTGAGTCCATCCTACGTACACTGTGTCACTTCCGTAAATTCTCACTCGAGCACCAAATGTGTGTCAATCAGCGACTGCAAATGGTGTCCAACAAATGCACCATTTACTTCTGTTTGAGTGACATTTGCTAAAAAATACAGTGCTCAGCTGTCGTTGGAAATTACTGATCCTTTTAAAAAAAATGAAACTATATATTCGTGCCTTGTTTTTAAAAATGTATGTCTTCAGTAGAAAAAAATGGGCTTAGTACTGAGAGACGCAGACAAGGTAGGGTATAAAGAGTATTGAGAGACAGATAAGGTTGGGTTTGATCATTTCTTGGGATTTGATGACAATAAGAAAAATACTGAATTGTGCCTGCTTTATCCTTTAAATTTGTAAACTTTGAAGGTTTATAACCAGTCGGCTCAGCAGTAGCGTGTCATGACTAAGCTGACAGTTACATCGAAGTTGCTTGTTAGTCTGCCAGAAATCACCTTTTGAAAAAAAATCAAAGATGCTGCTTTTTAGGGAACCGATACCAAAATCACATGCCACTTCAAAATTAAATTTCAAAGTGCTGGAGAATATTCAGATGTCGGTTCAGATGTTTATAAAATTTGATTTTTACTCGGTGGTTACTTTTTAAAACAAATGAGGCCTAGAGAAACCTCATCACAAGGCAGAAACTAACAGCTGCCCCTTTTGTTTAAAAGTCACATCAGAATCAGCTGTCCAGTCACAGGAGGGTTAACTGAAGATGTGTGATAACTGAATGAATACATGTTTCAACTGTACGATTATCAAACCAGTCAGCTAGTTCTCCTGCCACTGGATCAGGGTCATGTTGGCAGATGCTCTGGTAAAACTATCAGATGTTAAATTACTCACACTGTCTGAAAAAAAAAAATACTGGATAAATGCAGACAGAAGGTCGAATGTTCACCTTATTTACAAAAAAAAAAAAATGCTCAGAAGAACCGTGTAGGCTTACTGGATAGATTTCATTCCTTTGTGCTTTGCTGCAGCGACTGTAACACGCCTTGATCTCCATCTTGTTTGGCAGCAAAGCGGAGCCTTTGTTTATGGATCAATGAGCTTCACAGACAAGGTGGCTAATGGTGTGGGGATCATCATCATCCAGAGCATCCGACCATGCAGGTGAGTCACTCTGTGACTAAAAAACAGCTGCCTTCTGTTGGTTCTTTTAATAGACCTTCCCTTAAAATGAAAGTTTTGGGGGAATCTGTCACAGAAGACGTAGGGATTTCCCACGCGGACAGATCAACCACAAAACAGTGTATGTCTTCATTTCCCCCAAGGTTTTTCCACCTCGTCCGAATACAAAATGAGTCCTCAACAGCACACAGTCACCGAGCACTTCATTAGGTCTTGTAAACCTGCTTGTTCATCCAATCAGCCAATCAATGTGGCAGCAGTGCAGCGCATAAAATCATGCAGCTACAGGTCAGGAGCTTCAGCTAATGTTCACATCAAACATCAGAATGGGGACAAAATGTGATCTCAGCGACTTCAACATGATTTGGCATGATTGTTGGTGCCAGACGGGCTGGTTTGAGTATTTCCGACATTGCTGCTCTCCTGGGATTTCCACACACAGTCGTCTCTAGAGTTTACTCAGAGTGGTGCCGAAAACAAAAAAAACATCCATTGAGCGGCAGATCTGCAGACGGAAATGCTTTGTTGATGAGAGAGGTCGGAGGAGAATGGCCAGACTGGTTGGAGCTGACAGAAAGGCTGCAGAAACTCAGATAACTTTTTACAACTGTGGTGAGCAGAAAAAGCTTCTCAGAATGTCGGGTTCCACTACTGTCAGCCAAGAACAGAAATCCGAGGCTGCAGTGGGCACGGGCTCCCCAAAACTGGTCAGTTGAAGACTGGAAAAAACGTCAGTCTGGTCTGATGAACAAGTCTGGATTTCTGCTGAGGCAGCAGATGGTAGGGGTCTGAATTTGATGTCAAACAACACGAAATCCATGGACCCAACCCAGCTGGTTGTGGTGGTGTAATGGTGTAGGGGAACGTTTTCTTATCACCCACTTAACACCAATCAATCATCTGAATGCCACAGCTTATCTGCGTAGTGTTGCGGACCATGTGATTCCCATTACTGCCACAATTTATCAATCCTGTAATGGTTACTTCCAGCATGATAATGCACCGTGTCACAAAGCAAAAGTCGTCTCAAACTGATTTCATGAACATGACAATGAGCTCAGTGTACTCCAGTGGCCTATCCAGTCACCAGATCTGAATCCAGTAGAACACCTTTGTTATGTGGTAGAACATGTGATTGGCCTCAATATGCAGCTGACAAATCTGTAGGAATTACGGGATGCCATCATGTCAACGTGGACCCGAATCTCAAAGCAATGTTTCCGACATCTCGTGGAATCCATTCATCCATGAACAACGGAGGCTGTTTTAAGAGTAAAGTGATGCCTTACCCAGTATAAGTATGGTGTTCCTAATAAAGGGTTTGGTGAGTGTATATGATGACAGCTGTTTTTTTTTTTTTTTTTTTAATATGTACAATTTTCACCCAGTCCTTTAAAGCAGTGGTTCCCAGCCTGTCTGTGCTCATGATCCCTTAATATGAATCAGTATCTCACTGTGACCTCTTTCAGATGTTGCATGTGAATAAGTTGTGAGTAGCTCAGTCAAAGAGTGATTTTCTCTTCTTAGACCGCTTAATTTGAACAATTTTTAGAGGCCTGAAGAGGTGAAACTGTACAAGATATGCAAGATATATCTTATTCTTCTGTGCCACAGACCTTTATTGTTGTCAGAAACTATTAAAAACACATAAAGGAGCCATATTTTGCACTGGGTGACATTTTCGCTCATTACAATGCACATCGACACTGTAGTTTATTTGTAATTCTACACACCCCGTCCTGCTGTGTGAAATACTTACTAGAGTACCAAATGTTTCGTAATCCGCAGCTGAAAACGGTCCCCAACAAATGATCTAAAAAAAAAAAAAAGGTTTATGGAACACAATTAAGAGGTTTCGACTTTACATCTTGATCAGGCAATGTTCAGCATGTGACCAATAGGTCACATATACACTTCACCTAATTCAAGCCAGGTGTGGAGCCCTGGTAGAGCCAGTAAGTCACATCAGCGTGCAGGCCACACACCAAATTATTTACAGTGTTTACAACATGAAAGTCAGAGTTATGAACTCCTTTTCCTCAAGTGGAGTACAGGAATAGATCCATTCCTGCTGGTGACACAAGACGTGGTCTAGTTTAGTGTCTCGGTTTGACAAAAGCTGTTCCCATTTTCTTTTCTTTTTCTCTCCAACAGCACAGAGTCATGCTGCCCGGACTGTGTTTGGTTTTATCGTAACGTCATGGCCACAGTTACCGGGGGCGTCGCCATGGCCGCAGGACTTTGCCTGTTCACACTTCTCATCTGGCCGATAAGGATACGGAAAAATTAGGTTTCAGAAAAATCTACACCTCATACCTACGCGCACTCACAGAAAAAAACTACTATTCATACCATATCAGGGTTTAAATAACTCACTGCATGATGTTAGAGGCAGGTGTATTTTGTTTTTTCTTTGACATCTGTATATTTTGGCTCTCTTATGCTTGAGACCCAGTATCAAAATGTCAGCTTGGATGCCGAGCCCAGATGTATTTAAGCAAGGCTCATTAATCATATATAAAAATATTTGGACAGAATTTACTTTACTTTAAAAATATATATATATATATTAATTTAAGAAGTTCTTAAAGAAATGCCTTTGCTGTTGGCAAGGGCAGTAGCGCAGAGGATAAAACCATGCCACCATCTAGTGTATGAATATGTAACTACACTGCTTTACTGTAGGGCCCTCTAGGGCTGTTAAAGCTGAGAATTACGGTATATTATGAGCTTCACATCAAAGGTTTTCCAATTCCACTTGATGAGCAAATAACTTGGGATTTTATTAACAACTGTGCTCAGAAATTAAGTTGGTGATAGAAAAAAATCCCTGAATGGAACTAAATGTGATGGAGAATTTAGAAATTGAAATATACACAAACACATGGACTCGTAAATACTGCAAACAAGAATATTTCATAAAGATATTCATACTTGCGGTTCAATTTTGAATTGCATTAAATTAATATAATGGCTTGGCTTGGCTTTCTACTGTGGATGAAGCCAACTGTTTTAGTTGACTTGGCAGCAGTTGTGGCTTCGTTCCAAGGAAGTGAACTGGGTGAACTTGACTTCCCAAGAAAACCGCACAGCAGAGGAACTGCAGAGATTCACACAGGAACAACACTGAATTTTATTTGATACTTGTATCAATTCCTTTATAATGTTGTATCCTTTTAAAATTTTAAAATCATTTAATAACGTTCACCCGCTATCCATTTTTATTATTGTTCATTATGTTTTCTATTCCATGGTAAGCTTGTAGTCTTTGTCTATCTTTTGAAAGCCGCGTGTTTGAATTTGTAAGTGTTACAACGGTAAGTAAACATACTGTATATCAAAATTTGGCCTTTTTCTATTTAAGAGCCAAATGATCATAGCTGTTCCTCAGGTGGCACTGAGAAAAAAAAAAAAAAACTTTCAGGGACCTCAGCAGCAAGCAACACTTCTGTGATTGAAATTCTTCTTGTCATTGAAATTGTTTTGAAAATCAGCCTTCTAAAAAATTGATTCCAGCGGGTTTGTGCGTCCTGTTTGCCTTTGAAGACACATTGGTTCACTGAAGTTTAGGCAGGGGTGTGTATTTCACTCGTTTTAATTGGTCACCTTCTCTGTGTTAAGAACCCCAGTCGGATGTTAGGTTTGTCAATTTTAGGGGTCTCATTTTGTATTAGCGAATCACTGTTGTTTTTGTTTTGCGCAGCCTCACTGTTTTATTTTGACTGAGAAAGCAGGTTTTTTTTTTTTTTTTTTCAAAATGTCTCTCCCTTGTACAGCCAGTGAGGAAATCAGGATGCAGCTCAGTTTCTTCATCTCATAAAGAAAGGGTGCACGCTCGTATGGAGGATTGCAACTGAATTACACTGAAACAAAGAAATGGCACTGCAACTTTATTGTGAAACGGAGATGACGCAATAAATACAAACTGTACAAAGAAACAAAAAGTAGTACTTGTGACCGGTGAAGACAAAAAAGAAAATGCCAGGGTTTAGAAAAGATGAGACATCAGCACTGAGAAGAAAACAAATTGTTAATCTTTTATTTATGTAACGCAAGAGTAAAACGTTTATATAAAATATAATATCTGCAGCAGTGTGGTCGACTGTAGCAGTACTGAAGAAATTTAGCAAATATCCTATGATAAGTGACCACAGAACGGATTATGATGAAGTTTTGACCCAAACATGAAATGTTGCCGACCTCAATTTGACTCTACAACTGTCTAAACTGTAACTTGATCAGGTGAAACCTACCTTACTTTTCATCATTTAGAAACTGTATTATTGTGCAGCCTGTGTGAGAATATGATTGATGTCACCCTGAAATCTTGGATGAGTGAACTTTAAGAGAGACATTAAACATCAACTCAACTGCTAATTTAAAGACTTTGCCAATGAAAATCTGCAAATGGTAATTTTTTCCAGTTCTATTTGTCCAATATCAACAGGACATTTTAACAGGAATTACAAACACCGACTTCCTGAAAAACTATTCACTTTTACCTTTAAAAAAAAAAAAAAAGTTTGTTTGTTATTCTAATACAATCACCTAACTGCTGTTCCAGAAGTATGTTGTCTGGCGGAAGACTACGACAACAGTGATGGTTATAACCTGTCTATTTGCTTTTGGTCATCATGTATTTATCAGGATTTTTGATTGATTGTAATTAAAACATTTCTTTCTGACAGTGTCTCTGTCCCATGCCCCACAATGGGCACAGGCCCAGGGGCCCGAGGGGTCAGGGGATCCCTGGGCTGGAGCTTCTGTTTCAAGTGACTGTTAATATTCATTGTTGGAAGGTCATTCAAACAACTACAAAAAAAAAAATAATAATAAAAAAAAAAAAAACTACCACAAAGAGACACAAAAGGACCACAAAAAGATGTAAAATCGACCACAAAGACACATAAAGTACCAAAGAGTAGTCAAAACTACTACAAACAGATGTGAAACGACTATTAAAAGAGGTAGAATGATCACGGCTTTCGGTTTGGGGGTAGGATGCTCCCTATGAGGGGTCGGGGCCCCATCGTCTCATGACCCGTCCGGGTATGAACCCCGGGAAAGGCCGACCTCTGGCGGTCGAAGCGCGGCGGCGTGGCGCTGTTGCGCGCTGGGCCTCCTCGCCGCGCACAGGCGGGACAAAGCGCTTGCTCACGGGCTGTCGTCTGCGAGGGGAAAAGCCGCCGTCTCTGCCTCTGCCTCCGAGCGGAGTCACGACTTCCAAAGTTAAAGAGAAAGAGGTCCACGGAAAAAGCTGACCCGGCGAAACTCGCTGCTCTTCCCCCGGACATATAGTTTCCTCAGCCGTTTCCCGCACCTCCGGAGCGAGGAACGAGTTTTTCGCAGGACCCGGGGAACGGGCAGAGCTCGAGTCTTTGGTCCCCCTTCAGGTAAGACAACACTCAAGGTGGACACAGGCTGTCCCAGCGGCCGCGTGTAAAGTTATTCCGTCGGGCCAGGCCTGCGTGAAGGTGTTTCGCTAAACTGCCCTCAGTCGCCGCCGATACATCCTGCAACCGTTTGAGCGAGTAACGGCACATTTTGTGACTTGGGACAGGTGGATCCCCTCGGTCTTGTTTCCCGGCCACTGAACGCATCAGCTAACACCATTAATGAGTTGCTTTTTTTTTTTTGTTAACTGACCATAAGGGAATCGGGTCAAAACGTTTTCTATCAGAAATCTACTGGGGGAAAAAAAACAAAAAAACAAAAAACAAAAGAGAGAGTCACGCCAAGAAAAATCACTATCACCACTGTAAATGATTATTATGTAGATTTATAAACTGTTATGTATATGATGCCTTTTTGAATTCATCGTGGCTTGCAATAGGTAGTAGCGTGACAAAATTCACGTTTAAAGCTACAACCCTCCATCATAAACGGAAAAAGAGAAGCCCCACAACCGGGTGTCTGTAAACACAGGTGAGGCAGTTACATTAAACATTAAAAAAAAAAAAACAACAACAACCCACTTTTCATCCACAGGTAGTCACACCTGGCAGATTATGTGTGTGGGGCACCTGGGGGCGCAGAGGGACCCCCGAGGTGAGGCGCGAAGGCCCCTTTGAGATTCAAGAGCGGAGTTTCGTGTGGTCTTCGAGACTAGTAGCCTAGTGGACTAGTAGTTGTTGAGATGTCGATCCGGCTTTAGTGTGGAAGCCGTAGTTCGCGGTTCTGTTTGATTCGAATCGAGTTGCATTACACTGCGACGTGTTTCCTAGTAGTCGATCTTTCTGCCTGTCGTCAATATAAACTGGGTGGACAAAATGCTGGGCCCCCTTTTTCCTGCCTGTTAGTTTCTCGATTTGGTCGTTTTTAACACCAGAAAATGGTCGAAATGTCACAATTTCCCAGGGCCCAGACGGACGGAGTCGCGCTGTTTCTCTCGGTCTACCGACAGTCCAGACCCCCAAGACGTCAGCCCACTGGTACAGAGAGTTCAGGAAAAAGTGACAATATTCACAACCGAGAAGCTGGAACAAGACAAGTTTTTCTTTGAAAAAAAAAAGAAAAGAAGGCAATAACAGTTAATAGATTATCAAAATTAAGGGGAAGATTAATTTTCCGTCGAGCGACTAATTGATTAGTCGACTAGGGGTTTCAGCTCCACAGACTATTAAGACGCCACTCTGTTATGACTCAGTGCCGGTCAGCAGCCCCGCACACTGAAGCCTCCAGAAACGACAAGAAACACTTCTCCAAAACCGTTTCAGTCTATTTGTAAGTAGTGTGCTTTAGCTTCAGATAGCTGTACCTGAATAGGTGTAACTGAATCCATACTGACATACAGTCTGTGCCCCCCCCCCACAAGATTTGCTGGGTTTTTTAATGATCCAGGAGGTTTTCTTCAGTGGGTCATGTTATTTTTTGGGGCAGGGAGTCTTGGCCGACTCCTGTGTGTACGCCAGTGGGTCCCAGCCTACATGGGGCAGGGGCCTAATTGTTCTTGACAGATGTGAGACATGTGACCGTACGCCTGGAATTCCATCAGCGGCAGCAAATGATAGAGTCTTTGTTGTAGTGGGGCTCAGGCCACGGCTGGTGGGTGTCTGACCTGACCTGTGACTGTCGCTGAGCTCTCTGCCCAGCTTACGCATGAAATTTGTGAGCCATTCTCAATTTAACACTACTGTACTACTACTATTACTACTACTACCCCTACTGCTGATGCTGCTGTTGCCCCTACTATTACCACCATTGTACAGCAAGTGCTTTGAGTAAAAGTACACTAGGCTTCTGCCTAATGAGCAAATGTGGCAAATAAGTTATTATGGTTTCATGGACCTTAACAATCAGTGTGCAAAACACAGATAAATCTTACATCTGTCTTGTCCATGTGATTCTTTTCATTGTAAAGTAATCTGCTGATTGTTATTTTGACCAATCAATAAATGTTTTGGTCTTTGGTTTTTTGCTTGATAAATGATTTAAACCATTAGTCGTTGCAGCTCTAGCTGGTTTGGAAAAATAAACTAACAAAAAAAAAAAAACTGTACCTGTGTTTCTGCCTCCCAAAGATTAACTCTACTGTTAAACGCTCCCTTTAGAAAATTCCTAGTTTATTACGTTGGGAAAAGTACAAAGTTTTGAACCCAAATTGGCTGTTTTTGGCAGGTTCAGAGGAGTCAAAGATGTGGATTTTGGAGATTTTAAAGCCTCTGATCCCGCCGTACCTGAAGTAGAGCCAGCTTGGGCTTGAAACATTATACGTTTCCTAATGCAATAAAGTAGAAAAATTTGAAGGGAGCATTTAACAGTGTTGTGAGGTCTAGGGAAGTAGAAATCACAGTTGCTTGGGCATCTCAGTGGAACTTCGCTGCTTGGAAAGACCTTGACCCTCAGATTGTTTCCCTCCGGTTTTCGATACAATCAAACACTGCAGTTGGAAATAAACCAAGACCCAGTGCCTCCTGGACCTGCCCGTTGATCAACAGCAAGGGACACCTGACAATGCTGTGCACAACTTACCCATCCACCTGTCCTCCCCTCTGTCTCTTTCCCGTTTCACTCCACTCAGGAGCAGAACAGAGGAGCCCTTGTTTGATCCTCCCTGGACAGTGCCCCAATTTTCTTTCTTTCTTTCTTTTTTTTTTTTCTTTTTACCCCGACTCCATGGCAACACGGTTCCCGTGACGACCAGCTTTGACTTTTGCCCCTCCTGCCCCCAAAACAAAGGCAAGAAGTTATGGAGGGATGGAGAGAAGGGGGGGGGGGGTTGTGAAGGGAATGAAGGATGTGGAGGAAGGAGGGAGGGAATAATGGGAAGGTGTCTGGGACGGGGGCTCTGAGGGAAGACCTCCTCTGCTGTGTGTGCCAGAGTCCCATAAAGAGGGGAGAGTTATTACCCGGGACTGTAGACTGTGGGCAGTGCCAGGGACTGTCACTCTGTCCGTAATGGCCATGAATCTTGGCCATTACCCCCCCCACAAGACGCCCGAAGAGGAGAAAGATGCAGACGAAAGAGGTGTTTTTGTTTTTAAAAATCAGACCTGTGGCGCTACTGGAAGATAGACTTCGGTAGACAGGGTACTTTGCAGTTAATTTATGATTTAATTGCAAAGCTGAATTAAAACATTAATTAATGAATCTCGGCCTGCAACAAACACTTACTTTATTGACTGAGCTCTATGAATCCTTGTGTCTATAAAATGTCTGTAAAGGAATGGAGAAAATGGAGAAAAGCAGCAAAGGTCTACTTTTTGGAATCTGGAACTAGCTAATGTCTGTCAGTTTGCCGAAAAAAAAAGACTCACTCAGGCACCAAACTAATCGATTAATCAACTAATCATTTCACAATTTTCTAACATTTTATAGACTAAAAAAAATAATCAATTAGTCGAAAAAATAATAGATGAATCAGTAACAAGAGGAAGTGTTAGTTACAGTGCATGAATCACTGAATTAGTTCCCCTGCTGTTATGTGGTGTATGAACAGATGACGTGTTACAGTCTGTTACAAGCACATTGCACTCAGCAATGTGTTCATATCAGGCTGAGATTACAGTTGGAAGAATAATCTTTTTCCTTTTTTTTTTTTGTCCTACACAGTAACTTTGCCCTGCTTTTTGCATGCCTTTTCACTCCGACATGTAGCCAGCCCCCTCCCCGTAGGACTCCGTGAAAAAGAATGGGCATTGTTAAAACGTATACACTGTGGCCTTGGAAATCTCTCTGTAAGATATGTAACCGAAAGAAAACAACATTTTTAGCTGGAGGGAGGGATGTGAAATGTTCAAAGTCTGTCTGGACATTGTGGACGCTGGAGGGAGACTCCTACAGCCTGGGAAGAGGCAAAAAGGAAAGTATTGTTGTTTGGCTGCACTCTTCGTCTTGGTACTGACATCTCCACAGTGATTCAGCTTTTGCTGGTTCAGAGACCTCAAAGCTAAGGTCACTCCTCTAATATATTTCCTGACAACGTAGGAAAGCAAGTATGATATGATAAGTGATAAACCCTCTGGTGAAACCCTCTCAGTGAAACCTAATGGACTCAAACTGGGAGAAAGAGAAGACAACCGTAACAGCCCTAACCCTCATTAATCACACTCAGTTGTAAAACATTTACACTGTTCTGTTACTAAGCCTCATTACCAAAGACAGTCACGCCTAACTTTCCCATATCTTTCCACGTAGCACTATTACTGATATCAGTGCTGCTAAAAAAACGGAGCCAGACAGCTCTTCCCAGCCTTGCGCAGTGCTCTTTGCTCTCCCGGTTTTCCACAAACTCTTTTCGTCTTGTTGTGTCCGTTTACAGTTCCAGGCATCTTTGAGCGATGTTTGACAAGCAGCACTATGAGAGTCCACCTGTGTACAGTCCTCCTTTCACCCCTCCGTCCAACAACGGCTTTGGCCCTCCGGGCAGCTTCCACGGCCCTCAGAGTGAATACAACGCGTATCCTCCTCCGCCGGGATCTTACTACATTGAGGAAAAACCGCAGCACTTCTACAAATGGCTGTCTCCTCCCGGTATCATCAAGGCCATGATGGCTGTGGTGATTATGCTGTGTGTGGCGATATTCGCCTGCGTGGCCTCCACCCTCATGTGGGACATCCAGTATGGATATGGTATGGGCTACTACGGTTCTGGGATGGGCTACGGCAGCGGATACAGTGGGAGCAGCTATGGGTCGGGATATGGAGGTTACGGGGGTTATGGAGGCTACGGCAACTACTACGGCTCCTACATCTCGCCTTACTCGGCCAAAACCGCCATGATTGCCATGGCAGCCATTAACTTCATAGGAGCACTGGCATTCTTCATCACCAGCTTCTCCAAATCCAACATGGTCCGCAGCAGGAAGTTCTTTCTGGCCCTCCTGATAACCAGCGTCATCATGGCCGTCCTGCAGGTAAACCTCATTCATATTTCAGTTTTTCCCCACATTTCTGTCTTCTCTTGTGGAGTCAACAGGTAGCAGTGAGTCCAGTTTTAGTGTTAAATGATGTTTTGACCTACCATTAGGCCCCACAGTGGGCGTCAGGCTGTGTTGTCATAACATGTCATAAAATATGACAATGGTAATGTGGTGACTCATTCATTAGAGCCAAAAAGGATTTCCCAACCGGGGATCAATAGTGAAAATATTACAGAGAAGACAATGGTCTGCAAGTAGAACACAGTTAACTATCTTCAGATTCAGACTAAATACCCGCCTCTTCAATGGTGTCTGGAACTCGTGGCAAAGCCAGGCGGCATGGTTTTGCACTGCTGTAACGTTAGTGGGATCTCCAATCAGTTTTGTGCCTTGTGCGGTTCCGTATGTATTTTAATGTTGAGTTTTATGAATTTAAAAGGCCCATGCAGGGACGGGCATAGCAAAATAGCTTAAAATGCGGTAAGTGGCATTGGTTCATGTTGTATACTATCACTTTACAAATGCTGTCTACAGGACATTTAGGTTACTAGATTAGACGACGTAGATTAATTCACAAACTTCATATTCTGAACAAAATAGTTGATCTCCTCCAATGAGCTCTATAAACCAAATATGCCAAAAAGATACCTGCTTGAGTCTTTTATTAGCACCCAAATAAAAGATATTTTAGGGGGAGGACAGTATACTTATGTCGCAAACACAAAGATTGTTGAGCTTTGCATAGATTCAGCCTGTATATTCCTCATTGTATTTCTATCTAACATTAGCAGCATTGCATTAGCATTTTCCCGCGGAGGCATCTCGCATTAATGTCCGATATTTGGATTTTCTAAATCCCACATTCCAACTAAAAGTCAAAACCGGGCTAAACGCCTAGCTCTTTTATGAACGCTATTTAAATTTGCATGTTTTCTAAGACCCTGAATACCAGAAACATAATCTGAAACAGGAGTCTGTGTACACAGTTGAACATCCCAGCGTTCCACTTGCTTGGTCGGTTGGTTACAACACATGTTCATACAGATGTTAATCCAAGATCACAACCAGATTTTTATGCCATGTTTAGTATATGATAGTACTATAGATCCAAATATGAAAAGATACTGGTCTTTCTGGGACTCAGTCTTTTAATTTTATTCCAACCTGCTGGGGATTTGGAGTTTATAGATGTTCAATATTGAAAAAGAGTCTTCAGTTACAGCGAATTTATATACATAAAAGTTGGCTGGACTTTCTCTTAATTAAATCCTCAACTCTTTGGTTTTTAAATGACTAAATAATTCCAGAAAATGTGTAAGTTCTGATTCAAAGAGAGTTTACATCACTTTCTCAAACCAGCAGGGGTATTACAGGTTTATTTTTGCTCAGCACATCATCAAATCCAGTGTAGATAAAGGCAGGCATCAAGCATCCATAAAAACGTGTATGTTTTTACATGTTTCCAGCTGATTAAGCTCCAAAAAAATATTTATTACAGATAGAATACAAAACACTAGAGTTATCAAAGGTCTGTCAGTCCAAAATAAAACTCCTTGTACTGTGCCCTTTGCACTTACAGTATTTCCACCGGGATGATATGATTAGCTGACATGATTGCTCACATGATGACATTGTTATCCCAGTCTTTTTTGATTTGAATACTGAGGAGTGCTACTAAGAGTCCTTTTCAATAAGAGAGCTGACAGATTTCACAATTGTAAATATTAATATGACTGTAAATGTACTAACTCCATGTCTTTTTCAGGGCATCATAAACATTGTCTACATTGTCGGAGTGAACCCCATGGCCCAGGGCTCCTCCAGTATGATGTACAATCCGATGCTCATGATGTGCCAGAACCTCTACCAGACCAGCTACTCCCAGATGGGAGGAGTGGGAGGCTTCCCCATGTACAACCAGTACCTCTACCATTACTGCTTTGTGGACCCACAGGAGGTTTGTAGTTTTTCCTGTGCATATTTTGTAGATATCAAGGCTTGGATTAGTAGTTTGCAGGATAATTTCATGTAGATGTATTAGTCCAACAATGGCCTCCTTTGAAAATTATAACATTATTTTAAATTAATCGGGCTCGAGTTGTAATAGTTTTATGGAAGGTATCTTAAGTTGAATGAGCATTAAAGGCCACAATTATATATATATATATATATTTATATTTATTTTAGATTACAAGATGTGAAGGGTTACAGATAAATCAATTAGGACAAGCAGCAGTTTCGTCAATTTATTTATTTATTTATTTTTTCCCGCTGTTTAGTCTATAAATAGTCAGACAATGTCCATTAAAATTTCCTGGATCTTAAGCTTAAGGTGATGTCTTCAAATTGTTTTCGTTTATTTTGTCTGAACAACAGTCCAAAACCCGAATATATACACTGTACTGTAAGTAAAACAAAGAAAAGCAACAAATGTTAAGAGTTTAGAAGTTGGAACAGGAAAACGGTTGCTGGTTTTGTCTATTTTATTACTTAAATGATTGATTCATTATCAAAATTGTCAATTAGTTTTTTTTTGTTATTTGACTATTAGAATAATTGACACAGTTGTTTCGCCACTAAAATGACCGGTATCTATGTATAACGTAACTGCTTGGGGTTTACATGTGTATCATTTGTTTTTGTGAAAATGTATTGTATGAAGCTTTTACAAATGGGGGAAATGTGAGATGAAAGTATGTATTCATGCTTCATGGACAATGTGTATCGTAGCCTCCTGTATTATTAGTCCTGTACTGTTTTGTAATGTATCTGTTATGAAGCATTTGTTGCATTTGTGGTACATGGAGCCACAAATTGCGATATGTATTCCTCCAAGTGATGTCACATATGTGTACTTGCGTACTTTTTGTACCACAACAAACCAGCTTTATCGCAGCGGTTATCTACTTGAGAACTTTCCAAATTTCATTCCCATGTTTTTTCTTTTCCAGGGAGTTGCTATGGTGTGTGGATTCCTGGTTGTAATCGCTTTTGGTGTTGCGGCTTTCTTTGCGCACAAAACTAGAGGGAAGATCTGGCGCTACGGGAAACCAAACATCTACTGGGAGGAGCCCCTGGTCGGAGGGAAGGCCTCAGAGGGCAGAGATGTCGAGGAATGGGTAAGGGACAACAGCGTGGTAGTCACAGTTTAATAAGACTGGGTTTACATGGGATTTCCAAAGGGAAAAAATCACATTTCGACCCAAACTGACCTGGAGTTTTTGCATGCACAGCTTGCAGTTAAATTAACAGGGTCAGAGGGAGTTTAAATCCAGCCTAAGGTTGATGAAATACAATGTTCGCCGACAGATTTGATCGGATGATGAAACCATCAACTCTGGTGTTTTTTTCCGTGTAGAAGAGTCGGCCCCTAAAACTGATTGAAATACGCTTTTCCCCCTTCTGCCACCAAAGTGTGTCACTTGTTGCCAAGTGTGAAATTAGTTTCTGCCCATTTTGACAACGCAAAGTAGGTGCGTAGGTAGGTCATCAGTCAGGTAGTCATCCCACCCAAGTAGTCATCATTTATAAAGACAGGTTAGGTGATTGTGGTGATGGAGATGCAGTAAATAGCAATGCTGAGACTTGCATATTCCTGTGGTTCATTTGTCTCTTGCCATTTTTAATATATAACTATGCTCTATGTCCGGATAGACTTTGTGATGTACGGCAGTTTACATTTCTCATACACTCACACCGCTTGTCTTTATGAGCTGAAAGTCCAAAGGGTCTGTAATATATACAGATTTTTATCAGTTTATGGGGAAATGGTCACACTACCATAAGAGTTTTTCCTCTGACTGAGTCACTTTGTTCAGGGTCAGGGCTGATAGCAGTCGGTGAGTGTTTGCTCGTGGCCTAGCACCTTGTTTCAGTCTGAGTAATCATTAACCACCTGGGGAGATAGTAAGCAGGCAGGTGGTTTCTAGAGAGCCGGCCTTTGGGTTTTTAAATGTCAACAACACTCTAGTCATATGGGACTGTTGCCTGAGATATGGGTTGATTATTGACTTGACCTGCCTCTTTTCAAACTGTGCCTGTTTCATACAGTGAATGACAATGAGTTAACATCAACAGCTTAGGTTTGAAATTTAATTGATGGTCATTAACAGCACCAGTAAGATAGTTTAACATTTTGTAAACTAAGTTTGAAACACCAGCATATCTGTACACTTTGTTCTTAGGCAGTTGTTACTGTTTGTATCTTAAAACTAAATGTAACATTGGTCTGAAGAATATTGCCTTTTGTTCTGCTAGAGTACGCATCCTCCCCAACAGGTGGTGTTGATATCCAGTGTTTGTCCAGACGTTGTGCAGGCGAGTTCAAGAACACGAATCGATACACGTAGACAAGTCGCGTAGAGTAAGACACATTCCATCCGGAAGTGAAATAAATATAAAGAAAAAATTAAAAATCAAAATCCCTCCAAGAATGCAAGAAAGCAATTATTAAACTAAGGTAAATACTGCTAGTCTAGTCCCTCCCGTCTACCCATCCCCCCATCTATTTGACCATGCGAACAGTTGATACCTATTAATAATGGCAAATAAATGGTGATGAACTTTGCAAACACAAGATATTTAAAGCGAGTGCTAACCGTTTGTGTTCAGACATACATTTGTTAAGATTTGAGACTACTCCTTTAGCAGATTCTTCTTCAGGATGTCATTAAGGGGATGAAAGGCTAAGCTGCCCTTCCCTAGCCACACATAAGCAGGTACTGCAGTGTGTAATACTTATCTGGGCACTTACAGGAGTCAGAATTACTATCTTAGCTCTATCATTTGATCCGATTCATTAATCTGTTATGGTTGCAGTGAGTCAGTGTATCTTCTTGCACTGCCCGAGAAACTAAAAACTAGACAGACATGGTGTTATGTTGGATTATATAGAGCTGTTTGTTTTTGAGAGTGGTTGTCATTGTCTAGAACATGGCATCATCCACACAGAGGTGTAGAGGCAGGGCGGAGCAGATGGGACAAGGCCAGAGTGAATGCTGTGACTGGCACTACTGTCTAATAATGAAGCCACGCTCACTGATGTCATCAGATTTATTGTAGGTACAGCACGGTAATGAACTGTCCATTGCTGCTGCATTTAGGAACTTAAGAAAATATGTTCGGGATCACAAAGGCTGGGGAAAAGGGCAAAGAGTTTCCAAGGAAGATGAATCTGAGAAGATTTGATGACCGTCCTCGCAACAGGATAATTATTTATTCAAAGATTAAAACATGTATTGTATGTAGATATGTTTCACAATCTAAAACATATATATCTGTGAGACATATATGTCTTTGCTGGCTGAGGACAGTATTCTGTTCAAAAGCAGGTCAGACAAAGTGCGTCATTATTGTACCGTCATATAAACTGTATGGCTGACATACAGTCTTTTATCTTTGTGACATCTTAAACAAACAGGTCTGTCAGTGTGGGAGTTTTGCCACCTTGTCCTCAGTTTCCTCATAATTTTAAAGGATCCACTCTGCACTTTTTTGGTTTTTTTTTCCTTCGTTGGTTCACTACCTGCATCGCAGAATGAGTCATCGGGCTTGTTTGGCTCCTTTAAACGCAAAGGCCAGTGACAGTCCAAAGCAGTGGTTGGTGTGAGATTGGACCCATCTCTGTTGGGTCGCTGAGCTCGGGGAGGTCCGGCTCGCTCTGATGACCTCACACACTGGCCTCATTCAGCTCAACGGGGGGGGGGGGGTCATTGTGTCAGCTGGATGAGGTCATTGGAATCGGTTTTCCTGCAGGGCTGTGTGTGCGCTGGAAACACTGAAGCGCTGGACAGATGTAGATTGAAAGCATCCTGGACTGGTTTCATAGACATGGATTTAAAACATGAATTTACTGTAGAGAGAAAATGTATTTCTTAGCAGTAGTTTGACATGGTTATATATAGCGTAAAAAGGTCTGGACATTAAAAAGGTTAGAACAATAAGTGGATAAAAAAAGATTTTCTAATTCTTTCTTCCAAATTGGTTTCTCTGGTCAGACTGAAATATAGATATACATATAGAAATAAAGAAATGTAGATCAAATTAGACATTGCTTCTCTTTGTCTTTCTTACAAACCAGTCATTTAGAGAGAAGAGAACTAACAGGTAAACGTAGCTAATAAACCTGCTTAGCTACAGCTGACGGCTATTGTTCAGTTCGGTTCGGTTCTAGATACTATATTCGTCCTCTCAAGGGGCAATTTGAGGCAGCGAGCCCAGCAAACAGAGCAAACATCGACCACTCACAGAGACATGAAAAAAATCCAAACATTAGAAAGAGTTAAATATGTGAGAAAGAAAATGAAAGAAAGAAGTCTTTATAGACTGCTTATTTGGTGGTCGCCTACACTTTCAGTAAACGTTTTACAGCTTGTTAAGGCATTAATGATGTGAACTAATATCAGAATTGACTTTCGTGATGCGAAAATTGCTTCTTTTTTTGTTTCAAATTAGAATTTTGGTAGGAGAACAATTAATCATTCAGCCGTATATTAGAGCTGTTTCTAGTGGTTTCACTGTATCAAGTTTTTAAAAAAAATCTGTCAGTAGCTGTAAGCGTTGGCACTAGTTTCACATTAGTGTCCTCCTCGCTTTGCTTCAGCAGGTCCAGGGCTCTCAGACATTCTTACTGTGCCTGCACACTCTGCTCACGGCCCAGCAGCTGCTGTGCTGCCCACTGAGAGGGCATTGTTAGGATTCTTACACGAACTCCACTCTTTTAAACGGGATTCTCCCTCAGCTGCGAGAAAGGCAACTTTCCCCCCACCCAAACACTCCACCCTCCGTGGTTATTGTTTTTTGAGGGCCAGGCTGACCTGCTCCTGCACCGTGAGGAATTCAGGAGATTGCTCAGTAATGCACCAACCAAGAAAGCCGACGCGAGGATGTTTTGTAAAGGTTCCATATAGTTGGGAAATAGTGTATTCTCACCTTTGACCAGTGCCCAAAAGAAATGTTTGCGTCACTGGCCAAGGGCTGGTGCTGAATACACATTTTAGACAAGTACAGCAAATGTTCATGTTACTCCCGCCCTGCACCATTTAGATTTTTTTTCAGAAATATGCATTTTAAAAAATATCATCATCCCATTGTCAGTGTTATTTTGTGTACAAACTCAGATATTGCGTGCCTGGATTTTGAGCTTTGTTTAAAAGCTGCTCACCTATTGATACAATTAACAGTCTTGGTCTTTTTGTTGTATTTTTAGGGGTGTCACACCCAAAGAGTTTCTGATAACATTTAGCCGGTTAGCATTCCAGGAAGCAGTGAAACAATAGGACCCGTTTAAAGTTTAGACTTTGCTGTTTTGTGTAGAACTTTCATTAAAGGCATCTAATGACTGATCAATCCACTGGAAGAAACCGTGACCCCCCCCTCGAGGCCTTCATTGTAAGGACTTCCCTC